>NC_056736.1:386699286-386811786 GCF_019279795.1 Protopterus annectens
GTGAGGGCCTTGTGTGCATGATGCGTGAGTGGGGTTTGTCTTACAGATATGCAGAAACACCATCAAGGCTGGTTTGGAAATGGCCTTGTATGCCAGACACAGGTCAATTATGATCAGTCTGTATGAGACTGAGTACAAGGACAGGGCTTTCAGCCTACCTGTATAGGATAGGTGTTGCAGACCCTGGATTTGCCTGGTCAGGAAACTCTGTGGTTTCTGCAACTGCTGCATTTGATTGGCAAGATACATACCAAAGGAGCCATTGTACTTGGTAATGCATCTGATAAGGGTGGAGTACAGGGATATTGTGGCCTCCTCATTCCTGGATGACATACCCATATTTGTGAGGTGGGCCATGTAGACAGCTTTTGTACAATGGTGCCCACATGGTGGGAAACTGTCAGGTTGCTACCAACATTGGTGCACAAGTCACCTTACACCTGATTGCATGCTCAGTACATTATTACTGTCATAATTAGTGTGGATGACATCTGCCACAGCAGGGAGAATGATGCATCTCCTGGCATTCAGTTTCCAGCATCGCTTCTTGTACCAGTCATTAACTGGGTGAGGGACTCTTGGGTGATTCTCACATCAGTAGGGTAATTTAAGACAGTGGCCAGCTTGCAAGCATTTGTAAACCTGGTCAGCCACAGACCACTGCATTTGTCCTGTACCTCAGATATGTATATCTCAAACAGTAGAGGGCCCCAGACTGATCCTTGGGGTACACCACGTTGAAAGACTCTACTACTAGAGGTGGGTTCCACTACTTTGGCTGAGTGGGTACAATCATTGAGCCATTTAGCTACCTATCTGGTAATGTACAGATTGATGCCTAGCTGTGTAGGCATATGTATCCTGGTCACCTGGGGATTATCGTGAGAGAATTGGGCTAGGTGAAGGTAGGCATTGTTCACCATCTTCCTCTCATTTTTGTTTTTGTTGACTTCTTCTGAGAAGTCAACCAGGTTTATCAGGCCTGATCTCCCGTTGACAATACCACACTGTGTGGGCTCAGGCATTTTGAGGTTGCCAATGTCCCTGTTCATAATGTCCTTGATATTGCCTTCCATGCCCTTGCAGAGCAGGCTAGTTAGGCTGATATGCATATGATTGGTTGGGTCAGTAGACTGCTCCACCTTTGTGTACAGAGATGACAGTGGCTGTCCTCTGTGCAGATGGGATGACACCGGTGCTCAGGCTTTTACTGACTACAGTGCATAATGGATCTGTGAACTCATGCCAGAGTTCATGTAGTATGCAGCCAGGGATGGTATCAGCCATATGGAGACTTTTGTGTGTTGCCTTTGAGAAGGCATTATGGACCTGCTTCCTGATGATGAGGGGAGGGGGGCAGAGGCTGTGCATGCACATGTGTACCAATGGGGGGACAGGGGGTGATGTTTACACTTCACCTGTCTGCAGCAGGTTGCCTATACCTACGCCATATTTGTATGTGGTGTTATTGGCCACCACTACAGAGCAGATTTGTGTGTTGCCTCTGGGATTGCAGACATATGTGTGGAAGGTCTAGTGATTGGCCTTGGTGGATGTGTCCAATTTTCACTCAAAAACAGCTTTAAGGTAATTTACCTGTGACCTTATTTGCTTGTGCAGACCAAGGTGACATTGCTTCCAATAAGGCACCTGTTCCTTCTTGGCCCTGTCCAGCAATTATTTCCAACTATTATGGTATTTGTGTATTGCTGCTGTCCACCATGGACATTGACCCTACCTTGAGGGAGATGATGTTGTCCTGTCAGGTATTGCTGAGTCCATACAGCTATGTAGGTGCTCACATAGTATTGTAGTGTAGGCTTGGACACTACTGCTAGTTCCAACTAATGGAACATTGGCTGTAATGCTACTTCTACCTGCTCTGAGATTTATAGTAATTTATGTAAAGTTAATTTTGTTTGGCGCTGATGGGTGGGGGCAGGGGAGATGATGACCTGAACAGTGATGACTATGTGGTCAGATCTCACCAAGGAGTATGACACTGTAGGAGTGCTACAGTGGCTACACATTTTGGTTAGGACCAGGTACAGGATATTTCTACCTGTTGTAGGAGTGTTGACCGGCTGATCCACTGCATTGCCATTGACAAAGCCGAGGAATCTCTGTGCATTCATGTTCAGGTGGCACAGCTCATGCACACTATGGTTGAGTAGGTGAAGTCACCCAGGAGCAGGGTAGATGATTGAATCCTGACAGATTCCAGCAAGTCTCAATAAGTGTGATGGATGTCCATAGTCATGGCTGGAGGCCTGTAGCTAGCTATGATTTGAGTAGGTGTTTTGTCAACTATTAATTGCACTTGGGATGTCTCCTGTGCATCATACTGTTTGGCCAGCCTGGAGGTGTGTATGTGCATGATAATGTTTAACACTCCACCTCCTGTGGCTTTGCAGCCCTCCATTTGGGGTCTAAACATATGATGGGGTGAGTAACCTGGCAAGGTTAGTGTGCTCTCCACAGCTGCAAAGCAGGTGTCAGTGACTGCACAAATGTCAGCATCCTACAGGACAAGGTATGCTTGCATTGGCATGGGTTTCATGCCGCACAAAGGCACGCATCACTGGTGGGCAAAGGACAGAAAATAGTGTCACTTTATGAATCTAGCTGAAACACACTTAGTTGCCAGCAAAGACGGTGTCGCATTCACAGGTCTACTCTGCAGGATATGACATCTGACAATGAAATGTATGCTGTTATGTTATGACTTCAGTTTTTAATGGATTGCCAGTGATGTGCCAGACAATACACAACTGTATGAGGCATTGACTACAAATATGAGGCAGACATGTGGTCAATCTGCAAAACTCTGGACAGTTGTCAGGTATGGGCTCAGTATATAACATACAGTTCAACACACACTTCTGTACCTGTTGTGTACTATGCAAATACTATATATAAGTCTCTTATATTTGTAAGACAAGCATATGTATCATAGTAACATTCACAGGTGACATATGACTATTTATAACATCCCAGGTAGCTGGCCTAGCAGTGTCACACTCAATATTGGACAACAGACACTCCAGTAGTAGTCATACATGAGCTGACCTTTGCTGGGGTGACTCAGGGGCCAGAGATGTGATCCATGTCACTGCAGATAGAGTAAGCAGGAATGACCATAGGTGCCGGACAGCAACATGTGAGTCCAGCAGGTCTTGTTGTGACCTAGTGTTTAACTTCCTATTTCACATTATTGGATCATCCTTCTGCATTCCATTACAAGTTTACATGTTTGACATACCTGTTATAGTGCTGAAGAGTTTCCTCACTATAATGCAAATGGTTAGGTTTCTGTAGTCACAGTCTATCTTTGTGTAGATGGGTTCAGACCTGTGTTGCATAGGCAGCAGCTTGCCTTTTGTAGGTAATGATCATGAGCAGGTGATGGCCTGTGCACCAATTGGTGTCTCCCATTTGCTACTTGCATCCAGAGCAGCTGTGTTGTCTTTCCATTAGCCACTGCCATATCTACACAGTGCTATAATTAAGTCCTTCATGTGGGCCTTGACCCCTTTCCTTGCCTGTGTGGAGGACATTATGGAGGTGTGGGGGCTACATCCTCACAGACTGTAGGTGGAAATACCTCTCAAGACAAGACATGTGGAGACAACCCAACAACATGGGGGACAAAGCTCCAGAAGTGGGTACAGATTATAAGTAAGTATTGCTGTTATACACATAGAGGATTGCTAGATTAACCGAGTTTGTCTGGACATGCATTTTCTGTGTGATTTGACGTCTGACAGTGATATGTCTCTGATATACCTCTCAACTGTCCAGATGTCCACAGACTGCCCAGAGGTTTGCTTGTTATGTTTGGTCTGTTCCTCAGACAATTTCTGTTTTGAGAAATCAGTAGGATAATGTGAGGATTGTAGTCAGTAAATGTTGACATCCATTAGTGTTTCAGACATCATATCCTTCGGGGATGTTATGTTACAACAAACCCTGTAACACCAGCAACTGTTTCAGTTTGCAACACCATTATGTGAGATATGTCCCTCTTTTTGGCCCACTGTCCCCCAAGTATGACATGCTTTGCCCAGATGTCTTGCAGTAAGAGCTTCAGAGCTATGGTATATCATTATTTAGTGACTGCACTCTTTATATCATCCCAGTGACTTAGCAGACTCCTGGAAGTGGTATGCAGCAGTGGTCATAAATATGATCCTACACCCTGGACATTCTATGGAAATCTGTACAGTTGAGAGTTATGTATGTCTGGCCATTGTTAACAGACTGCCAAGACTGTGTAGCAGTGTTGTGTGTACATGTTTTTGGGCTGAGTAGGGAGAGTAGCAGATGTGAGTGTCATAGATTCTTTTCTATCTGACACTGCATGCTGCTACAGTTGCTGGTGGTCTAACAGGTGTATATGTTTGTAGGGGCAGACTGATAAATGTCCTGTACCACCTCAGGATTCCCAGTAGACTGTGAGTCGGGCCAGTATATGTTGGTGTAGTGTGTAACTGGCAATCAGGATATGTTTGCTCAAACAGTCATTCTACTATAGAGTTCATTTGGGGTACTGGTATGTTGTTGTGACTGTTGTGCAAATGGTTGTGGGTGGACAATTTCTCACCAATGTCAGCTTTTCCCTACAGTTCCACCCCTGCAGTGCATGATATATTTGGAGATACCATGGGTAATTCCTCTGAGCTGATTTGGGGTAGTATTGTGTTGGTCTTACTGTGGTTTAAAAGGTGCTAGGTGAAATGGTTGGCAGCTCTCAGTGTTTTTTTCTTCTGTTAAATGAGTGCAGTCATACCTCTCCATTTCCCAGATGTCTAGACACTGTCCAGATGCATGGCTCATATGTTTGGTCTGTTCCCCATAACAGTTGTTGGTTTCTGACAAATCACTGGGATGATGTGAGCATTGACATGAGTAAATGATGACAATCATTTGTGTTTCAGAACTGGAATCTATCAGGAAATATATGTTAAATCAAACCATGCTACTCTAGCAGACTTCTACACGTATAACAGCCATATTTCAAAGATGTCACTATTGTTTGCCCTTTATCCCCTCACTTTGATAGCCTTTTTGCATATGTCTTGCAGTAAGAGGTTGTTTATATATATATATGTATAAATACACACACACACACACACACACACACACACACATATATATATATATATATATATATATATATATATATATATATATATAAAGATAAGAGTACTATGGATATATATTTTTCCCTTATGTTAAATGACTTTAGTGCATGCTATGTTTGTAAAAACATTATGAATCCCTGCAATTCAGATGGTGTAGAGGTGCTTTGCTGTGATTGTAGCGCACAGGGTCCTGGGTTCAAGTCTTGATAGTGATGACTTTTTTTCACTCATGTTAAATGACCTTAATGCAGGATATGTTTGTAAAAGCATTACACATCTTCACAGCTCAGATGGTGTAGTGGTGCATTGTTCTTATTGTAGTGCACAGCATCCTGGGTTTAAGACTTGGCAGGACTGATTATTTTGTTGCTGGGCTGATGGATCAGAGTGATTAAGGCACTTTTAAGCAGTTATAAGTGGGTTTGCATGGTTTTGCATGAAGCTAAGTGATGCTAACAGATGGTTAAGTCCTCTTAACTTCACTTAGCACTGCTTACTTCCACTTACACCTGCACTAATTTTAATTAAAGAAAAATAAAGTGATACTAAAGTGGTGAAATGTGGGCAAGCAGAGCATAAAACATTAAGAAAACAAGCTAGGGATGTGCAGTACAGGTGTAGGAAAGGACCACAGCTCTAATTTCTTCTGCAGCAACAGCTGTGAATAATGTATAGAATTTGAAATTTACGGCCACACACCACAAAAAGAGGGGTGTTGGTGACAGAAATTTATAGAATAGTTTGTGGGTAGATTGATTAATTTCACTGTGCATGGGGCAAAATATAGAGCTATGTATGGGACAATGATTTTTTTTGTGGGACAGATGCCTTTTTTAGGTGAAAGTGGGATGTTGGGGAAGGGCTGAAGGTATGTTTGCGGAGGTAGGTTGGGTAGGATAGGTAGCATTTTCAGACAGACAAGACATACAAGACAGCAGACAGGGACAGTATATGATACATGAGGGGGGTAAACATCTTGGATGGGGAGCGTAGCTGGGAATCAGAGGCCCATGAGCCCCCAAATGGATACAGTGGGACTGAGGTCCCCACCCATGGACAATCACAACTGTACCTTCATGGCCCCACAGGTGGCTGTGCTAGGGATTGGACAAGAGGGGCCACCTGCCCCTCGAGGTGTACCAGGCAGCCCTCCATCTGGCACAGCTGCCCACCCAACTCAGAGCAGATGATGCTGCACACCATACTCTGGATCATTCTACAAGTGATGGGCTCCTCTCCATGCCCAGGGGGTATCGGGCCCCATCCCCTGAGGTGGTCCCACCCAAAGGTGGTGCAGAACCAGTGGAGGAGGATGTTCTGCGTTGCATCACAGATGTGCTGGGGCCCGGTGCCACTGCCAGGTGGGGAGGGACAGGCAGAGTGACTGGGGTCTGCCTTCCCAAATGTGCTATGGTCTTGTGGTTTTCCCAGATATATTGGTTAGTTATGAACAACACATTTCAAAATTAGTTATAACAGCATGCGTGGGTATTCCCATTAACCCAAACTAACAGATTTGAAACAGTTGCATAGCAAACAGAACACATGCATAACTGCAACAACCGTAAGCATTTTAACAGCAAGCAAGTTGCATTGACAGCAACAGGCCACCAATAATGGTATTTGAGCAAGGTATGTTAATATGCAACCAATGAAATATATGAACAATAACAGAACACATGTCCCAACAATAGCTTTTGAGAACAACATACTCGTAGTACATGAATAATAATAATTGATGCAGATGATTGGTGGGGGAGAGAAAAAAGTCCATTAACAACTGTATCAGCTTCTATTTTTCACAGCAGTACTGCTCAATGCTCTACAGGTCTGTCATCATTTTACATCTACCTATGGCCCATAGCTTCTGTGGCACATACATACCAGTTAGACTGTTAACCTGTAATGGTATGGGACAGACTGAGTGAACTGTGGCAACTTTACTGGAGGGGAATTGTACATGTCAGGGTTACATACCTGACAAAGAACGGGTACCTTGCAATGATGTTGTGTGAGTCTGCTACTAACATAGTTCACCTGGATTCCTATCTGTGTCCAAGGTGATTGGCAGCAATGACCACTAGCTGTAACAGCATGACACTTGAGAGACATGTATTGGGAAGAGGGCATGGTGTATGTACCTATCCTTCTGTCATTTGCAGACATGGGGTTGGACAGTGGGACATTTGTACGCAGTGCATTGTTATACCCATCAAACAGCTACTACAAACATTTCATTACCTGTAAGACCTGTGGAGAAAATATCTGTTACCACTATCTGACTGTTTCTACAAATATTCAAGATTTCTTGAGTGTATATATGACCATATCTCAGTACCACTCCCTGGATTTGAACTGTGTCTGGGTGTGCTAAAATGAACTACAAGGCTGTTCCTCATCACACTGAGCTACTGGGGAACTGCTGTCTGTTGTTTGACTATTTTCTGCCTAATAATCTGTGGGTTAGACAGTCTGACCTTGTAATCCTGAGATTCATGCATGACAGATAGCATACTGTGTAGTAACCCTTTGAAATTATACAATTTGGAAAGCAAAGGTTAACACAAGGTACTGCAGCAGGGGACACACTATAATACATTTGACATTGGTATTCAGGGTTCGGATCTTAGTGCATAACTTATGTCATATTTCATGTATATCTTGATTTACAGCTCCACAATCTACTGTTTTGCATACTAGCTGATTCTCAGAACAACCTCTGTTAATTCATGCTGTCAAAGCCATATTTTCTGTGCAGAACCTGTACACATTCTATTTCTACAACAACATACCAGAATAAACACAACAGTTGGTGGTTTAGGTTTTTATTGTACTTATATGAGAAAGTGCTCTACTACTGAATATTCTGTAGATGACTATTAGTCTGGCAAATGTTTCTTTAATCGTTAGACACAGAATACAGTAAACAATTTACTCCTTCTTATTTATTTCACTGTATACTGCAAGGTAGATCTGTACTCAACAGCCTATCAGTGCAGCCTTGTCAGTCTGTCTGCAGGGGCCTCAGAATTGCTAGCCCTCTCCGCTGCAGTTGTAGGGGAGAAAAACAAACATTATGCTACCTGTCTATCACATACTCAGGCTAGAATATGGTACAGCTATATCTGCTGGAGCATGGTTGTCGCCTCTGTGCAGATGTGATCGTGTCAGTGGCCCTGTGGTGCACCTGCTCAAATGTCCTGCTGTGGCCGCACAAAGCATTCAGATCATCCACTATCTTTGCTAAATTTCCATCCCACCTGTCATATCTCCCCATCCCCTTTCCATCAGAAAAGCACCATGTTGCTTTAAGGCATCAACTATAACCTGGTTCTCAGCATTGGTGAAGGGGGGTCTCAGAAGACTGACACACCTAGATGGAATACTCCTAGGTGTCCCAAAAGTCAACAGAAGGGTAATACACATAAGTATCACATAACTACTAAATAATTGTTCCCATATAAAACAAAAAGGTAGCCATTCAGTATTACCCCCTGGTGAAACATATAGCAGTCTACAGATGTGAAATATGAACAACAGGCAGGATGCAAAACAAGGAGAGTAACCAGACAATATATCCTTGTTTGTGCCATAACAGTAACTCACCTTTGCTCCCCCTGAAAAAACAGTCTATCTTTGTGCCATAACAGTAACTCACCTTTGATCCCCTCAAATGAAACAGTGTACCCTTGTATGTGCCATAACAGTGACTCATCTTTGCTTCCCCAAAAGAACAGCCTATCCTTGTTTGTGCCATAACAATAACTCACCTTTGCTTCCCCTCAGAAGAACAGTGTACCCTCGTTTGTGCCATAACAGTATCTCACCTTTGCTCCCCCCAAAAAGAACAGGGAAATGACACATTTTGCTAACAAATCATCTTTAAAATGCTAAAAGTGCTGTCAAAGGAACTCTCCCTGAAACATTTGTACATATTTATCATGCAGCATTCATTTTCATGTATTGCCAATCATGTATACCTCTGAAATCTCTTGACAAACATGCCCATGCCATCAGTATACTTCTAATACATACAGGCAACAGTGTCAAAGCCTTTGCTTCAAAATTTTCTTAAATACATTCCAGCATATGCAGTAGGTAATTGACAAAATGGAAGTATACTATATGAAGTTCAGTACTCCTCTGTTCAGATATATCCTGAAGAAATAGCTTATGTGCAGTCTCCCCAACATAAACAAGTCTCCTCACCATCAGTTTGCCTAGCTAGATAGTTGCCTTTTTCTGTGGTGTTGATTCAGGGCCATTAGCATGCTAAAGATGCAACTGAGGTGTGAACTCATTAGAATTGCTGAATACCAAATACTTGGATCCATATAGGAGATGTAAACATAATGCAGGCACTCTCTCAGTGTTTGGTTTTAATGGATTGCAACTGTGAATGATTAGTGGTTGGGAGAAGGAAAACACAACAGCACTGCAGGCTGCCTTTCTTCCACTGGGTGTGTCAGGGTAGATCTACAAAGTTTTAGATGTAAGACTGGAACTGTAAGTAAGCATCACACAATTCACAGGCTGTGTTCCTTAACATCCAACCTGGCCTTCATTTCCTGGCAACTGTATAAGCTATTATTTCCATTTAATATCCTCACACATTTTAAGGCCAATGATATACAATGCTTTACACGCTGCATGTCTCAGATTACTGGTCAGAAAAATGAAGAGTGGCCACCTAACACATAAATGTAAGACAGAGCTGTATATTTGGAAGCAGTAATCATGACAAGTTGTCTGATCACTAGGTACACTACATCCAAAAATAATAAATGTACAAATAACACTTGTATGGTTTGGTATCACTGTAAATGCTGTTGCAGTTGGTTGTTTGCAGATTGAGTTCAGTTCTTTGCTACAAACCTATTTGTGTGGCAAAGAGGGCTAATGCACCCATCCTGCATTCTGAAGATGCATTGGAGTGAGAGTTCAAATCCCGATCTATGTACACATACCTGATATGAGCCATCATTTTCTTGTGCGCATGTCATTTGTTAACTGAGGGGGTGGAGCTAGGAACTAAATCTTCTATTTAAGGGGTAAAACAAAACATTTCAGAACTTTACCAGAAAGGCTCATCCAGACTCTGCTACACTTTGCTGTGAAGGAAAGGTTAGTTTGCTTTTATTTTTTGTATTTTGTATTACTTTATTGCCTTTCTATATTTTGAATACTGTGGTTTGTTTTCTTTACCTTGTGTTTTACTTGCAGTCTGCTTTAACAGCATATTAAAGCTTCAAAAGAAACCACAGCTTTTTCTCTTCTGAGTCAGGCAGAATTTTTTTTCCCGCCCTTCCACCCAGTTACAGTTGTCTTGTTAAATACCACTGTCTTTCTAGTTGCCTGCCTCTTATGTTAATCTGACCATATATCTAATTTCCTCTCTACTTTCACTGGCTTGTGTGAGTAATCACAAAATCATAATTTTTGAAATCCCTCCCCTTCAACTATTTAAATTTATTGGCCATCCTACTGTATTCCATAGTACCAGAATACAGAAGCGACCACCCCTTTCAACCCATCTTGCTGTTTTAAAAATAGTAACTCGCCACTAAACCTTAACTTTTTAAACAGGTAAAACTTAAGTTACCTACTTTCACATCTAACTTCTCTAGTGCACACTGCAGTGTGCATTTTTTTTCTCATCTTACCTTTAAGCATCGCTGTGACTAGCACTTTCTCTAATACCTGCTGGAAAGCACTAGGAAGCCTTAAACTGATACAAGCACTCAACGCTCCTTGTTAATAAGAATAAATTAATAGTAGGCACTAAACAGCCTATAATTGCAAAGTACCTTCCTAAGGTAAAGGAAAACAGCTCCTGTACTTTACAAAAAAAAAAAGCACTAAACCAGGCATGTCCAAGGGTCAGCTTCTGGTGATTTCTCCTGTCCACCTGGTGAATCTGGGAATACTGGGGCAATGCAGCAGTTGCCTCATGTACACAGACAACCCTCTCCTCCTACCACCCAACACTATAATCTGTGAGAGATGCACTTACAAAATGGAAGCAAAGCTCTCTCCACCCAAGATTGTGCTAGACAGTCAGGAGGAGAAGGTTAACACCCACACTATACCTCAAGCAACACATAGCCCTTCTAAACCCACACCACCAACACTCACATATAGCAACACTAAATCCACATATGCAGAGGTCCTTAACTGTAACCTGCCCAAGCAACAAGGACCTCTGAAGCTGAAATGCAAACAAACACCAATTACATCCAAAGTGTCACTTAGTTCACAACACCAGTATGCCACCCAGCAACAGCCCCTAAGGCAAGACAATGTACCTAACACTTTAGTCATAGGTGACTCTATAGTCCGGCACACTGATGTCCCACTCACCGGGTTGAACAAGAAGAAAATTACAGTCGGCCACCTGTCGGGTGCCAGGATCCGCCACATATTGCATGCACTCAAGTCACTCCACAACAAGTACAAAAATGACTCTGTCATTATCCATGTTGGAGTGAATGACTTGAGACATACCTCCCTGGACTACATGAAAAGAGACATGGAAGAGCTCTCAGATCATGTGGCCCAGGCAGGTATGACCCTAGCCCTGAGTAGCATCCTGTATTCGCCCAGAATGATACCACAATATAAGGACATAATGATTGACTTCAGCAATTGGATAAGCTTTTGGTGTCATTTAAAGGGGATCCAGTATCTGTCTGCCTGGGATGACATGATTGACAGACCATGATGCTTTGCCAGAGATGGTCTGCACCTGTCGCCCCTGGGATTCAGGTTACTGGC
The DNA here is from genome assembly GCF_019279795.1 of Protopterus annectens. Classification (NCBI taxonomy): domain Eukaryota; kingdom Metazoa; phylum Chordata; order Ceratodontiformes; family Protopteridae; genus Protopterus; species Protopterus annectens. Next base: position 386,711,205 of record NC_056736.1, read on the forward strand.
TAAGGCTCTTGCCACCCCTATAGTGCCTTTTTTAGGCAAAGTTCAAAGGACAAAACCACCACCATAACAGGTACAAGCATGCAAAATCTGAAGGTAATGCTACTCAATGCTAGAAGTCTAAACCTCAAAATGCACTCTCTCAAGGCACTCCTAGAAATGGAGAACATCTATATCTGTGCAGTAACTGAGACCTGGTTCAAGGCTCCAGAGAGCACTCCTGCAATACTGCTACAGATCCTCCACCATACCCCAAGATTCTCACTACACCTTTCTAAACATACTGGAAAATATTAAGATAGAACCAAACACCCTAATACTGGGTGATTGTAACTACCCTGCCATTAACTGGGAAAACTACTCATGTACCAACACCTTTGCCCAACGGTTCTTGGAATTCATAAATTCCAATGCCCTGGATCAACTAATCCATAGTCCCACCAGTGGCTCCAATATCCTAGACCTGGTCATTACTAACATGGGAAATCGATGCTCCACACCTATGGTCACCCCCTCATTAGTCAGATCTGAACATAAGCTAATCACCCTTAACATCCACATCCCACCCCCACCCCCACCCCCCAGTAAGGAAACCTCCATAAAAAACTTCTCCAAAGCCAACTTCATGCTACTCAAGTCAGAAGTGACAAACTTCATGACACCCATGCAGACAGGAACTGAAAGTTCAACTGCTGAATCCTACACTAAGGCACTGTATGAGCACATCCACTCATGCATGAATCGTGCCATCCCAAATAGAACCAAGATGTTCTCACCCAAACAAAGGAAGCCAATCTGGTGGTCCCCTGCCATAAACAAACTTTACAACAAAAGGAAGAAACTGTTGCAGAAAAGAGGAAAATCCCAGGATGCAAAAAACTCCCTTACCAGCCTCAGTAAGAAATTGAGATCCCTCATAAAATCCTCCAAAGCTAGTTACGAAAATAAAATTGCCAAAGATTCCAAAGACAACCACAAGGCATTCTATAACTATGTCAAGAATCTAAATGGCAATGATCAGATCTGCTCTGAGCTAAAACAGAACGGCATTAAATATTCTGATCCAAAGGATATTGCCAATATCCTGGCAGATCGATTCAGTGCCAACTTCACCCCTCTCACCCCCTAAATGACCCATCTCAATACCGGAAGATTGACAAAATCCGGTAATAACGGCCACACAGGTACAAAATGCACTCTCCAAAGCTAAGAATACAGCATCCATGGGACCAGATGACATCCTGGGCTGTGTACTGCATGAACTACAATATGAACTGGCACCTCACCTAAGTGTCATGTTTAATTATAGCCTCACCTCAGATTTAGTGCCCACTGAGTGGTGCAGAGCTACAGGTATCCCACTCCACAAGGGGGGATCCACCTTGGATCCCGGAAACTACTGTCCTGTCAGTCTGACAAGCCTTATCTGCAAGGCCATGGAGCATATTATCATGGAACGTATAAACAAAGACATTGGCAACCTTCAAACACTGGACCCCACCCAGTTTGGGTTCGTGAAGGGCAGATCTTGTCTCCTGAACCAGATTGACTTCTTCAAATCAGTCTCCAGAGCCATGGACAAGGGTAAGGTGGTCCACACAGCCTATATAGACCTTGCCAAGGCCTTTGACACCATCCCGCACTCTGGAATTATAGATAAACTTACTAAGCTGGGCATTAATCCCTATGTCACCCAATGGTTTGCTAACTGGCTTACTGATAGAACCCACACTATAAAAGTAGCCGACTCCAAATCCAGCTCCAGACAAGTGACAAGTGGAGTACCTCAGGGTTCAGTCCTGGGACCGCTCTTGTTTGGCATCTACTTCTCTGAAGTACAGGCCAACACTAAGGGACTCTGGCTTAACAAAGTTCGCAGATGACTGCAAACTGGGAGCCATTATTGAATCCCCAAATGATGTGGATACTCTACAAAAGGGCCTTACAGAAACAGATGCTTGGTACCAGAGCCATGGGCTCAAGCTCAATACCAAGAAATGTATAGTTATCCCCTTTGGGAAAAAACATGTATCCGTGAATTACCATATAGGTGGCAGTACACTAAACACCAAAAGTGTGATACGAGACTTAGGGACACAGGTGGACAGTGGTCTCACCTTCGATAACCACATTGACGCAACAGTCAGGAAATCCTTCTATGTGGCACACCTCATCACTAAGGGCTTTTCATCCAGAAAAAAGGAGGTCATTGTCCCACTGTACTCATCCTTCATTAGATCCATTATAGAATACAATGCTCCATTTGGTATGTACCTCTCAAGACATCTGCAACAACTGGAAAGGCCGCATAAATACCTCACAAAAAGAATCACAGGCCTAAAGCAGATACCCTACGCTGACTGCCTTAAAAAACTCCAGCTATACTCTGTCGCATATCGTCTACTCAGAGGCAATCTCTGCTTAACATACAAGACCATGTCAAACCCAGAGCTGTTGGACATACTACACTTAAAGAAATCCCAATCCCTCAGAGCCACATGCTCCAGGGATCTAAACCTTGTCATCACAATAAACAAAACATGCTGGAGGGATAGGTTCCTGACCCAGAGACTCCCCAGACTCTGGAATAGATTGCCCATACATGTCAAGCAGAGTGCCTCTTTGGCCCTCTTCAAAAGGAACCTTGACGATTGGATGGGAGAAAGGAAATTCACCCCGGGGATCACATCAGTCTCCCTGCTAGATAGGGGTCCAGGGAAGTAAATAGTGTGGGAAGAAACAGCCAGGGAATTGTTATGGCTAGGCTTGTATAGGCCCTAGGGCTGATAGCCTAGTACCAACCTATGAACCTATGAACCTATACATTGATTTTCCTCTTTCAACTACTTGCCCCTTTTTTATTTTTCTCCTTTTCTGTCATTGTTTGTCTAATTTTTTTAGGGGTGGGGACCAGTGTTTGCGTTATGTGGCGCTTAGCACAATCAAGGTAACTGAAGAAATGAAATCTGGGTTTAGCTTTGCTTCTCTCATTTGTGCGACGCACAGCAGTGGCAAACTGGACAACTGGACCCCAAAGGAAGCAGACAGGACCCAGACAGCCAAAAATAGAAACTGGATACATTCAATTAATTCTATTGACCATCACGCAAACATGTTAAGTGAAGTTGAGTAGTGGTTAATAGCAAGACCTTAAGAATGATTACTAAAATAGGGGATATCATGTAACTAGTCCTGTGGCAGTAGGTGTAAGTTTAGGTCTGGAGTATCGATGGTCTTGGGTTCTACTACTGAGTATGCAACCTTTTTTTTTACTGTTGTGACACTGCAATTTATAGCAATGAACTGAAAGATACACAAGTGTTATTTCAACCTTCTTATGGCAACAGGTGTAAGTGTAGGACTGTTATAAACATGGTCCTGGGTTCAAATACAGGATATTCTATGCACTTTTACTGTTGTTCCACTTCCCATTATAGTCACTCTCACTTATAACACTTGAGATAGTGGAGCTGATATTAATTTATATGTATGAGGGCTGACACAGTAGTATTGTGTTAGTTGTTGCATTACTTATCCATGTGTTATCACATTTATTATCAGATGTTTGACTGTGGGTATACTGTTCACTATATTCCTGTAAGTATAGTTCTGCTGTCTGGACTGGCATGGCCTTCACATTTGCCTAACACACATACACAACTGCCTGTACATCCAATAACCTTGGAATTGCAATTGCACTTATGTAATGCCTCACTGCTGCTCTCCACTTACCATTGTGCAAACGCATTGCTTGTGGGTATGCACTGTCAAGAAGTAGAGCACAACAGTTTTAAACAGTGTGTGCACTACCAGTAAATGGAATAACTGGAACTGGTGGGAAAGCACCAGTCTCCATTGTTCTAGATCCATGGCAGACATTGCAGGCATTTGTGGAGAAGGTGCTAGATTTAGGGCACAGAGATGGAATGTCCAGGAGTCCAAGATTTTTATTGGGCTCCTTGCTAAGAACCAGAGCAATAAGCCTTCTATGGGGAGGCTATTTTGGCTCCTAGTATAGGTGGTACAGTGTGCAGTGGTTAAGCTTGTTGCCTCACAACAAAAGGTTCTCTGGTTCAATTCTTGGCTGTGGTGCATTCGGTGTGGAGTCTTCATTTCCTCCCTGCATTTGTGTGGGTTTTCTCTGAGCGCTCCAGTTTCCTCCCACATTCCAAAAATGTGCATCTGGAGTGTTTCTCCCCAGGCCTCTGCTGAAAATGGGCTCTTTCCCAGTAAGCAAATATTAAAAAAAAAATAAATAGCATAATTTGGAGGCTTGGAATAGTTGAACCCAGGCTATATCCAGCGCCACTGGCATCCTATGCATTGGAGAGCAGTGTAGGCATCATTATAATCTCCTACAGAGGAGGAAGAGGGATACACTCACCAGTTGAATTGAGGAATTTGGGACTGAGGACATCCCACACCTGTATAAGTATCATCTACAGAGAGTACTTGTAAGATTTAGAAAGCTGAATATAGGCAAAACAGATATTCATAATGGTCTTCTGTTCTATTCTGTTTTTTTCCACAGCTGCCAGTGACTGTCAGTGCAATGTCTGAACCCAGGGGCTAGACTGGCGAGGATGAGGGAAGCATGTGGTATGTATGTAGCAAAAGAGTTGTGTTATTGTAGCATTAAAAGTTAAAAATAGCTTTTTTGGTATTTTATAGAGTTGTGTCAAATGGGGCATGTATGCATGTATGTCACAACTGTAAAAGCAATTATGCATGCATTAGTACATAGCACAAACCAGGAGTACAATATTAGACTTTAGTCAGAGGTTGTGTGTTCAAATACCACACTTCTCAACTATATAATACTGTTAATTCTTCAATAATATTTAAAATAAAGTAAAATCTCTATAGTAATGGCACAAATGCTACTGCTGAAAACTGTAATCTGCATAATTGGAGCAGGCATATGTGCAATATATATGCACGTCAAGGATTACTTGCTGCAATCTGTAGTATAGTATGCTTCTCTTAGGAGGTCTTCAATGTAAAAGTTAAGATGATAGAGTCAAATAATTGCATTAATGCATTGTATGTCACTTATGAAGGTACTAATCTTATCTCGTTTTTTTATCTTACCCCACCCCTTATCTCTCTTTTTTATTTTATTTTTATTTTATTTCATATTATTTATAATAAAATATTTTTGTGTCATTTTTAATTTTATTTTATTTTATGAATTTTTTTTATTTTATTATTATATTTTATTTTATTGTAAAAAATGAATTATTTTATTTTTATTTTATTTTTTATTTATTTTTTAATGTTATCATGTGTCATCAAAATGTGTCCATGCAATTCATGTGTACCACATCACTAAATGCCCCACAGCACAGCAGGGTAGGCCTGTCTCACAGGATCCACCTGCTCCCCCACCAGCTCCAGGACCGATGCCTAGCACATCTGGGAGCCAACCTGGCAGCACTGCCTCTGCTGCCCCTGCACTACCTGATCCCTTAGGAAGTCCTTCCCAGGAGTCTGGTCCAGTGGTACCCTCCAGGAGCAGTGGTGGAGGTGATGATTGCAAGGGATGATGTGTAGGGGTGTGCACTGCACCAATGGTGCACACCACCGCCAGCTGGGGAGGCTGCTCTCCCTCATTTGGTGTAGCACTAGGAGGAGGATAAGTAGACATCACACACACCAGCCAGTGGCGGAGCGAGGTGACAGAGATGACAGTCCAGTGGGTGAGGACTTGATTCTCACTGTCCCCAGCTTGATGACCATGGGCTCCGGATGTCCCCACCCTCACCCAAAACATGGTGTTCCCTAACCTTTTGTGTCCATCACCATCTCTGTCTCTTGTCTTGTTTGTCTTGTCTGTCTGCAATTGCTTCCTCACCTACCTAATTTAACTGACCCAGATATACCTACGTCCATTCCCCAACATTCTTCTCTCGCTCAAAAAAAAAAATGGGCTTCTGTCCCACAAAAAATTAAATTTGCACACGTCTACTTGACACACTTGATTATGTGCAATTAGCTATACAACATGATTATGTTGTGATCACCCCTCTCTCTCTCTGAAGGTGACAGTCCAAATTCAGTTAATATTTTCCACATATGTTTACTTTACACTGCTAAGGAAATGGATAGCTATGGTTCTTTCCTACCTCCCTCCTGTACATTCCTGCCCTGCTTTCCCTTTGTTCTTCCCCTACTTGCTCTCCATTTCACCTCTTTAATCCATTTTTGTGTGAAAGTGCACATCACACACCAAACGGTGAACACTGGCAATGTATTTAAAAGTATTATATAAACCTGTATTCGAAACCTGTACCATCTGGTCACAACAGTGAATGTATCAATGCATTAACAAGTAACAAGTGCTGCCACAGAGTCAGTTAAGCAACAGGTGTATTTCCTAGACTCATTAATAACTGGCAGACTTTAACAATGTGGTTCATATTTGCACACTGCTTAGTTATGCATAAACATGTGTATCATGCATGTGTATGCACTTTGGTAACCATTGCACAAACCCGCCGTTTGTTGAGGCATGGAAATGTACATATTATGCTGAATTAATGCTGTTTACTGTCCATTCCCAGTGTATGACATGAACTTACATGTAGAAACATTACAAACTGAGGGCCCTATCTAACAATATGTCACATATTTGCAATACATCCATATGCTGCCACCCCCACCTCCTGCCAAGCACTGCAATTCTGGTGTCTCAGTACTTTGTCCATCCATTTATCAACCACATTACAAAATGTAATATCAAATGTTGTGTGCTCTGCAATGCACATCAGTCTGGTAACATGCATAACTACAGCTATTGACCCATATGTCTAAAAAGCCTTATCTGCAAGGATAGGGAAGGAATTAGCATGGACCATATCCACAAGGACATAGGTGACCTTCAACATACTTGGTCTGACCCATTTTGTTTTTGTCAAGGGTAGATCTTGCTTATTGAACCTTGTGGACTTCTTGGATACTGACCCCAAAGGCCTGGATGAATGATAACAGATTATACTGCCAAGGCCTTTGACACTATCCCCCATTCATGTTTCATTGTGAAGATCTCCCATGTAGGAATTAAGCCATACAATAGTAGAGGGATAGGAAAATGTCTCACTGACAGAAAACACACTATCAAAGGTGGGGGACTGCACCTCCACCAGTAGTCACTTACTATTAGAATATCACAAGGATATGTTCTGGGACCTCAACTATTTGCAAACTGCATCCTTGAAGTGCAGGTAATGGTAGATGGCCTGTGGTTTACCAAATATGCAGATGACTGGAAACTGGACACACTAATATAGAGTCCCCAATGATGGTAACATATTACAGAAGAGGCTGCCACACACAAATGATTGCTGCCAAACTCATGGACTGAGCCTTAAAGCATACAATGGCTCACTGTTCCCTTTGGCAATGAAGTACACCTGCTAATTATGATATACATAGTACCCCTCTAACTCAAACACAGTATTGTTAGACTTGAGAACACATGTTAATATCAATCTACACTTTCATCACTATGTGTTCATAGTGGTGACAAACACATTCTGCATTGCACACATCATAACTATGGAGATCACATCCAAGACCAGGGTGGTAATACCTCAGCTGTACTCTACCCTTAACAAACCACTAATTGAGTACAATGCTCCCTTCAGTCTGTACCTCACCAGACACCTGCAGCAATTCAAGAAAACACAGGGTTGTGCCTAAGAGACTTACAGGGTCTGCAAACATGACATACATGGAAAGAATGAAAGACCTGTCAGTGTACTCATTATCATGCATGCTGCTGAGAGGTGACCTATGCCTGCCCTACAAAGCAGTCTCAGACCCTGCCATGCGGGAAATGCTTGCTAGCCATCTGCAAATCAAATGGGACAAGAGTAACTTGGCCCAGGGTTCTGAACCTAGCCTGTGACATAAACAAAACATGTTGAGGAGACAGATACATCCCCCAATTATTTATACTCCTGTGTAATAGGTTCCCACTGCATGTAAAGCAGTGTTCCTCAGTGACCCTGTTCAAGTGCAACCCTAACTACTGGTTAGGTGATTGTAAAGTCACCTCTGGGGTGGCACCTATGTCCCTCATGGACAGGGTCATTTGGTGCTGCTCACAAAATCACTCTGCTAACAATGACCATCCAACTATGCTCCATAAGGGTACTTGTGTTTTTGCACAGCTAGGCTTCTAAACAACATAGGGCCATTAGGCTCATTGCCTCATATGAACATATAAACCTATGACCCTATGCAGGCCTCACAACATTTAGTCTCCCACATGGCCTGCTGATATCATCTATTATGAGTTCACCTGGACACTTAGAAAAGTCAGCCTTGTTCTGTGGCACTTGCATAACATACTGTGTTTTGTAGTTAAGTGTGTGTGTGTGTGTGTGTGTGTGTGTGTGTGTGTGTGTGTGTGTGTGTGTGTGTGTGTGCCTCTAGACAGAAGAGTAGAAGTGTGCATCCCAAAATCACTGCTCCAGTACCAAGGATTGACAGTACTTCGATTCTTGCAGATGCCTACACATCCATTTCATATAGCCCACCCAACTTCTTTTCCCCCACATGGCCTGCTTATGTCATCTACAGTCTCTGTAACAATCATACTTGTGCTGTGGTGCTTGTGTAAAGTACTGTGTTCTGTATTCTGTGTACTTAGATAGGTAGGGGTTCTGTTCTCATTGCAGTCAACTGGGCATGTGTGTCTCTAGACAGAAAAGCAGAAGTGTGTATCCTGCAACTACTGCTCCAATACCAAGGATTGCTAATATTTTTATTCTTGCAGATCCCTGCACATCCATTTCATGCAGCCCACCCAACATCTTGTCCTACACTTAGCCTGCTGATGTCATCTACTATAGGTTCACCTGCAGTCATGTAAAACTTAGACTTGTGCTATGGCACTTGTGTGAAGTATTGTTTTCTGTAGTCTGTGTACTTAACTATGGGTTCTTTTCTCACTGCAGTCAACTGTGTGTGTGTGTGTGTGTGTGTGTGTGTGTGTGTGTGTGTGTGTGTGTGTGTGTGTGTGTGTGTGTGTGTGTGTGTGAGCTGTTGTTTGACAATACAGACAGCATTTTACACCACCATGTGGGCCACTGTTATATTCTCCACAACAGACACCGCTGATGTCATCTGCTATACAGTGTTGTCAGAGGCAGTCTAAGTCAGGCTTGCGCTGCGGCACTTGCTTAAAATACTGTATTCTGTAGTCTGTGTACTTAGATAGGGTTCTATTCTCACTGCAGTCAAGTGCACGTGTGCACTTGTGTGTGTGTGTGTGTGTGTGTGTGTGTGTGTGTGTGTGTGTGTGTGTGTGTGTGTGTGTGTGTGTGTGTGTGTGTGTGTGTGAATGAGCTCTTGACTGACATTACAGGGGCCCTTTTATACCAGCAAGTGGGACACATATTACCATATTCTCCTCAACAGACACTGCTGATGTCATCAGCTATATCAGATTTTTAGATATGCAGTACTCCCACCAGGAAAGGGTCAGACACTGACCTTGGGACCAGGCAGACATCACCTCACCCTATAACACACAGAGTAGAGTGACATGGCTTTAACTCTATCCACATACATCATGGCATGGTTTGAAGGCCCTGTGTTATCTTGCTGAGAAAGCCCTGTGGTCTCTCCAGCTGCTTCATGTGTCTGGTGAGGTATATGCCAAATAGATCATTATACTCTGTTAGTGTTTTGATGAGTTTTGACTACAGTGCTGTCATAAAATCCTAATATCTGCATATGATGGCATGATATTTGATGTGCACAATACAGGATTTCAATACCAGTGTGCATACTTGGTGGTTGAAGTTCAGACTGCTATCAACATGTGTTCCCAGTGCTGGCATCACTTGGTGTCAGCATTGTAGGACTATTGTCAATGCTTTGATTAACATGAAATTCCACTTTTCAGACAAACAACACAAAAAAGACACATTTCTGCATTTAGTTGTAGATTGTGTGCCTTTGTCCCATTCATTTGTCTGTGTTAGATCCACCTGTATTATGTTATCCATTGGAAGACTCAATGATTACACCCAATATGCAAGAATCAGCAAACTTGGTAAGGCAAAGATTACATACTTTAGCCTAACTGTCAATAAATACAGTTCAAACAGTGAAAGGCCAGGCATGGTATGTGTTCTGTTGGTGAGCCAGTTGCTTATCGATCTACTGACATCACGGTTAATCCCCAAATGGAAGTTTTTATCAATGATACCTGCATGGGGGATTATGTCAACACCATAGGCCAGATCACAATAGGCAGCATGCATTGCCTTATCTTCATCCAGGCCTATCACATGGAAGCAATGGTCTGTGGCAACATCACAAATCACCTATGGCATGACTCAGCACATGCACCTTCCTGATACAGTTGAATACACACTTCAACACACCCTCTACAGGGGTTATATTCCCATACAAGAGTGTACATCAACATGCATCCATCTGAGTAGAGGGAACAGCCCTGATGCATGCATGTATACACACATCCTGACTCTCCTCGACTGTGAGGTGGATCGGCATGTGATCACAGACCTCTTCTAAATGTACACTAGCTATATTCTGGCTGTGTGCAACAGACCTGTGTGAGTGGTTAATGCTACATCATTGTCTGTTACATCTGATAGGTGTCCTCAAAGAGCTTACTGGGGGCATGCATAATGATAACAGTATCATCTTGTGGAACTTGACCAGGTCAAGGCATTTGACACAAATCCAAACTGAGGTATTCAGTCTACACTGTCATATGTGGCCATAAATAGCTATATTACCAAATGGGTAGACCAGTGTACCATATACATGGCATCTGACTGTGCTGCATTGTGTGATATGACCAATATCTCAGGTCCAGTGATCAGGTCCATACATCAGGGCTGTCTTCTAGCCTCTTTCCTGTCCATTAGTTAAGTGATGGACATCACAGATGACATTCACATGCTGTGTCTCCACCATTGCCTGAAGGACTACAGAATGTGAACAATCATTGACTCCAGCTGTGACATTACTATAATATTGACAGTAGTAACACATAACAAACACTGCTGCCACAGGCATGACAACATCTGTACTGACAAGACACATGGGGAATTTGTTAAATTGGGAAACAAACACACCATCCAAGTATAATGTGGACATCACACCCTATAATCAGACCAATAGGTATGTGACCCATGTGCTGGGGTAGATGGTAAGTGGTACATCTAGCAGCATGTGATCAGAGAGCTGACTACTCCCTTGAATATAACATAAGTACTGTCTATGTGAAGGACATCCACAGCAGAGGCCATAATACCTTCATGGTTCCCAGCCTTCTTCACACCAATAACTGTGTACAATGCACCCTTCTTCATGTACCTCCCAACACATCCTTCAGTGATGTGTAATGGAAATATACCACCTTTGTCACAGTCAGCTATCACACAGCTTATTGGCCAAAGCTAGTTATTCTTTCTGTGAAATATACATGACTATCTGATGGTGCAGAGCACTAATCAAGTTGTTGCACCAGATGCATGTGTGGTACCTGTTCTGCTTATGCGCACACTATATGCACACACAGTAATGACATTTATATCATTCATGACAGTGTGGATTGTGGCACAGACATATATATATATATATATATATATATATATATATATATATATATATATATATATATATATATATCAAATATATATGTATGCCATGCACACAAGGCAACTTGCCTGTATTGCCCATACTGTCGCATATAGGTATAGCAGTGTCCCTTCTAACACCTCCACCAGATGTTACAGTGCCAGGACAGTGTGTGTGGTTACCCTCACAGTGTGTGGATGCATCATAATAGTCGTTTGTGTGTGTGTGTGCATGTGTGTGTGTGTGTGTGTGTGTGTGTGTGTGTGTGTGTGTGTGTGTGTGTGTGTGTGTCCAGACTCATCTCTTATCACTGTAAATCACATATGTTATGTCAGAGGCATGGGATTACTGGTAGTATTATTCTGATATTGCCCATGGCTGTGGATGATTCTTGTAATGTTTTCCATGAGCCTTTAGCTGTGCCCACCTTGCTGGAGACCTCTGCTAAGAGTGCACTCATATTCAGGCATATATCAGTTTGCACAGCTTTGTAATATGCACCTTACCCCAAATCCCTAATAGATGTCCTCTGCATCATTCATGTAAGGATGCTTATCTCACACAGACATCCTCTGTGACAGTCACATAAAACACAGTTTCACTGTACAGTCCCTACTGTACCATATAGATATGTTGCTGCTACAACCATCTTCCATTGACATGCCCTCCTCTGCTGTACATTAGGTAGTTTCACCTGTCCTCTTTCCCTGTGTTCATTCCTACTACTCATGTGTGTGTCCCTATTCAGTACACACACTTCTCCAGAGTTCATTTAACATGGCTGTCCATGTCCCATTACACATCATTTACACAGATTCAGTAATACTCTGTACTGTAGGTACACTGCCTTGTACTATGTTTGGACCATATACTTCACAGTCATACCTCTTAACTGTCCCGATATTCCCAGGATGTCCAGATGTCTTCATTATCAAATTTGTGGCTCTCTGCCATATCACTGGGATGATCTCAGGACTGATGTGAGTCAGTATTACATGCATTTGAGGTCATACCCCTCAACTGTCCCTATTTGTACAGAATGCCCACTTTTTATCTCATATGTGTGATGCTTTCCTCATAACATATTTGTTTTCTGGGAAATAATTGGCGTGTCATTAAAGACTGAAGTCAGAAACTGATGACAGACATTTGAGTTTCAAACTTCGTGCTCTTCAGATAGTTCATGGTACTGTGCAACCTATTACTGCTTCAATTTTCTAAGTTTGGAAGACCAATATTAAAAAATATGTCCCTAGTTTTGGGCCTTTGTCCCCTCACTATTAATGACTTTGTCCAGATTTCTTGCTCTAAGAGATTGAGAGAGTTTCATTCTAACACATTTCTATGTGGCATCTATGTCAACTATCTCCCTATTTCTGGTTATTTGCCCCCCCCCCCCATTATGTTGGCCTCTGTGCAGATGTGTTGCACTTACACATTGACAGCTATTTGTGAAGTCCTGGTGATCATTGTGGCATTCCACTCAAATTTGCAAACTGTAGCTGCTCTGCCTTGCACAGAATTGATATCCACGTTCACTTACACAGTTTCCTGGTCAACAACAGTGCTGCCAGCCAGGAAACCTGGCTTAGACAGGCCGCGCATAATTAATATACATTGCTCATTATCGCCCAGCACACACAGCCTCGCAAACATGTAAACTCCATGTAAGCTGTGTCTACACCTATTGAATCCCAGGGGTTATTTATTTATTTATTTATTTTTGTCTGCATGCAGTGAGGATTTTCATTGTGCATGCACAACAGTCTGTAAATGCTTGCATTGTCAATCTTTTGTGGCTGATATTTACCATTGACATTTTGCTGTGTTGACTAAGGTAAGTTATTTTATATACACATGTGCACACACACACACACACACACACACACATATATATATATAGATAGATAGATATACATACACACACATACATGCATACCTATAAATATATACATATATATATATATATATATTTAAGGGAGGCTATGGTGGTGCAGCAGTTAGTGTTTTCACCTCACAGCAAGAGGTTCTCTGGTATGATTCTTGGCTGGGTTGCCTTCTGTACAGAGTCTGCATGTCCTCCCTGTAGTCATGTGGGTTTTCTCCCACATTCCGAAGACATGCAGTAGGTGGATTGGACAATCTAAATTGGCTGTAGGTGTGAGTGTGTGGTATGAATGAACTACTATGGCAGGACTAGCCACCTGGTGGTATAAACCTTGGCTTGAGATGATTGTCACTGCTGAAGTGACACTCCAACCCCATATGTTCAAAATGGGAAAAGGGATTGAGGATGGATGGCTATATATTGATATATACATTTTCAGAGGATAGACTTGGGTGGGCAGTGAGTATTGTTCTGGAACACTTTAGTTTAGCATTTCTTTGTACAGTGTGTCAAGTTAATGCAATTCAGAAAAGACAACTAGTGGATTGTCTTTAGTGGGGCAATACATTTCCCTGGTTTAAATGATCATTTTAGTATAATACTAGTTATGCAGCTTTAAAATCTATATACATAGTAGTAAATATTTTTTAGGATCTTGACTGGATATAGACCCAAAGGGAGGATGGGGTGGAGGGAACAGCGCTTCCATTCAACAAACTGCAGTGATCTCTGGACTGCTTGACAGCTTGTAAACTGCCAAACTGTTTATTTTTTTCAATCAAAGGTAGCAACGTCCTATTAGATTACTATGTAGTGGGGGGGGGGGATATTCATAAACATTTGCAATGTCCTAGCGCAGCACCAAATACGAAAGATGTTGTAGTGCAACTCAGCCTGATGCTGCTTAGGTATGTGGTTGGACCAACATATCACTAGTATTCCAGGAATTTGGCCATGTAGTAAATTAGAGCAGCTGTGTTACAGGCAACAGTCACAATACTAAACTACAGTGAAGTGGTCACACTGCTGGAGGTCATATGTCCAACTCCACAGGTAAGGTGGTGTGCTTGTGCTTTCATATACGCAACAAACTGATGCACAGTAGGCCATAAAAAAGGCAGCAGAGCAAATTGCAACTCAGTTAATTTTATAAATTGGCATGAAAGTGGGAACTAAGAAAGACAGAAAAGGGAGAAGAGTAAACAGAGGGACACACACATAAGGCTAACCTTAAGGAAATATAGTTGAAGAGGAAGGACTTTTTGTCGAAAAGGTGTCCATTTTAACTTTTTTAAAAAGAAGGTGAGATGGGAAATGTAACAAGGAGCTTATGTGAAAAGGAAAGTGGGAGCAGGAATGGTAGCAGGGCAAATTAACAGACATAAAATGTGCACAGAATCAGATAGGGATAGTATGGACATAAAAGGTGGGAACAACAGTACGAGAAGCAGGCAAACAGAAGGAGGACAGCTGGTGAGGAGAAGAATTGGAGAATAAATCTGGTATGGGAAAATGACCCATTAGGAAGGGGAATGCCTGGGTACGGATAGGGCAAGGTATTGAGGGTCTGTCATACTAGCCTAGAGGACACCCCACCCACTTGCACATAAATCTATTGTGCTGTTGTGTTGTGTTGTGTTCTTTGTCATGGTGAGTCTCCCCACCTGGACATTAACCTGTCATACCCTTTACCTCACCAGATCTACTGTGTCCCAACTTACTGGACATCTACAAACCAACAAAGAATATTGGAAAGTTCCTATATAAAATTCTCTGTCACTCATACCTGGAATGCCCTTCCCCTTGACATAATATGTATTCCCCAGAAAGCCCAATTCAAACTTGAGCTTAAACAATACCTACAAAAGACCTGGTTCTGACCTTGTCAAACTCTAACCTGAAATCCTACTGCTTTCTTCCTAATTCTATGCCCTTACTCTAAGCATACTTTCTTATTTTCTATTTTCTTTTTAATGTTTGTACTACTGTATACCTACATCCTGTTCATGTAAATATTTTTGTTTATGGAGTTTTTGGCTGTTACTTGTAAATAATTTTGCATATGAATATATTTCTGATACTATACTATCATCTGTAACTAGAACACTACTATATAAAATAGTGTTTATTTTTGATGTATAACTTCTTGATAGTATACCATTGTAAATATATTTCTAATTTGTAAAATTGTTACTTGTATTTGGAGCTTTTCTCCTCGGGTCTCCACTGAAAATGGGCCCCCGGCTCAGCTGGGTCAACTCAGTTAATAAATGACAATAAATAAATGTCAGCTCCATGGCTTTTGTCATGAGTATGTTCTTTCCTTAGTGACCCAGTGATCAAGGCCAGCCATTGACATGACTCTATCAGTCACTCCAAGAGATGCTCTACAGTCCCAGTCCAGAAATTGTGTTAAAACATGTAGGTAAGGAACAGGAATCCTGTGAAGAAGGCATTACACTGCAATATAGACATAGAAAAAGAAGACAAGACAACCAGCACTGTTCCAGTGCACAGCACAGAGTACCCATGGTGTGTGGCAGCAACAGAGACAGACAGGCAACAGTAGATCTGGTGAGGTAAAGATCATGACAGGTTAATGTCCAGGTTGCGGGGGCTCACCATGAAAAAGAACACAACACAATGGCATAACAAATTAATCTGCAAGTGGGAATAACAGAATAGTTGAAGTACAAGTGTCTCAATGTACTTTGCCAAGAGTTTTGAATTAAATCTTCAGGCTATCTTTTTAAGACTTGAAACTACTTTAAATTCAAAGATGTTACTTGCCTTATGACTTCCTAAAAAATCCATTGACATTAGCAATGATAGAAAACATAGCGCAAGGGCATCACAGGTAAATATCACATGACCGGGCTACATTGTAGCCTATGCAGACAGACTATAAGACATGCTACAAGGGAAACAATGGTTCCTACATTTAAGGCAAGACATGTCTATGTGTATAGAGGAACGTGAGAGGCACAGGATATGCAAAGCACTACCGACTATCAGCACCATGCTAAAAAAAAGGTGGTCAGTGGTAACATGCCCATCAGTGTTGTCGGTAAGGGACACAGTGATAATGGTCACAGCACAATAGAGGACAAATATGAAGCCATCGAATGGAGGGATGGGGATAGTGCTGTGTTCTTTTGTGCACAACCTCTTCTTTAATCTCAATTAAAAAAGGTATTGGATTCAGAAGGACAAAAAAGAGAGAATGGTTCAGTTTATTCAGTATATTAATCATATTACTGAATTTTTAAAGTTTTCTTTTGCTTTTAATACAAATAGTATCAGTTTTTTAGATATTCAGTTAGTCATAAATTATGATTCTTGTTCTTTTATGTCTGATATTTTTAGGAAACCAACCTTCTCAAATGCATATGTCCATTATACTAGTTGGCATCCTAGGTTCCACAAGAAGGCAGTTGTAAAAGGGTAACTGGTTAGACTAGCTAGGATGATAACAGATTCTGTAATGAATGTGATTTATTATTGGGTATGTTTGACAAGAGGGAGTATCCTAGACCTTTTTTACTTGAGATCAAAGAAGAGGTTATGCATAAAAGAACACAGTTTTTTTATACTCCTTTACTTTGGCATGAGGGAGTATGTGAAGGTAGTGTGGTAGAGAAAATGATAGATGTTCAGCCATTAATAGCAACTGGTGGTGCAGTTGGGTTGGATAGTCAAAAATCCTTTATTTCTTCCTTCTCCTTGGATAGTTATGCAACTGGTAATACCCTAATGAGAAAATGGGCTATATTTTCTACAGACAGTCAGATGATTAATGTATTAGGAAATGTCCCCAAATGGTATATAGAAAGGATAAATCTCTGAAGCAATTATTAGAAAGTAACAGGGTACCAGTTAATAGTAAGTTAGACATGGTAAAGTGTGGGAGATGAAAGCAGTGTCCCTATTTATTTACTACTGTTTGTTTATTAATGGTGTTGGATATAAAATTAGACATTACTTTTCTTGTGATTCATACCAAGTAGTATATGTGGCATGTTGCAGTGTATGTCCAGCTTTCTATGTTGGAAAAACTTTGAGAAAGTTTAAGGATAGAGCGTATGGACATCTGGCAGATATTAAAAATGTAGAAATGCTAATGCACAATATAGACATATAGTTGAGTATCCTGAGCAAGATTTTAAATTTACAGTGATTGAACAAGTTAAGAATAATTTGAGGGGATACATTACCACTGATCATTTAGATAAATGTGAATTAAAATGGCACAAACTGGCCACAAATTAATGATTCAGCATCTATCAGCTGTTAATTAAAGTTAAAAAAATTTAGAAGTGTAATGGATTTTAATAATCAATATACATTTTTAGTATTTTGTGTATAGGAACGTAGTAAGCAATTAATTAATGGTTAATTGATTCATTTGATTATGTAACAGTCACATGACTGGTTGCGGGTTTTCAATGTTTGTTTTAAGATCGAGTTTAATTTTTCTGAACAAGTTTCTTATTGTAGAAATGAAAGTGCTTAATCTGTATTTTATTAAAGGCATTTTTTGATTTTTTGAGCTTCTGTCATTGTTGTCTCCCCAGCTGCTTCTACATGGTGTGATGTTCTGCATCATTAAAGATGTTAATGCTGTTAAGTCTGGTATTTTTGAAAGTCAATCACGGAACTAAGAAATGTGATTGGAAAGTCGATGCCTGTATGCATGTGTTACAGACTCACCGGCTAACAAAATAAAGTGGACTTTTACCTAAATATAAAACTTCTACTTTACTAAAGTTCTCATGAAGCATTATTATAATGCATGCTACAGAGCCTCTTATTTTGCCTTCCAGCAGTACTCTGAAAATTCTAACATTCAGTCTTTTAATGAAACATAAAACTTCCACAAAACCAACTGCAATTTAGTATAGAGCAGAATAAAGTACGTATTTATTAGCTTGCTGAATGCCATAAATAAAGGCTTGTATCACTGGCAAATTATCTATTTCCAGATATATTCGCCTGCAGTCCTACTGGTTTTAGCCAAAGCTTTCCTTAAAACTCACAGCTGTTTTTATAATACATAATACAATTCACAAGAAATCCGCTAGACCACTGAGTTCCTCTGTACAAAAAGACTTTATTCAGATAAAACGCTTGTTTAAAAATGCTTTTTGTCTGACAGAATCGTTGAACTTCTTCAGACAAAAGAAAAACGTTTGATATCATTCAAATCACATTTAAATAAACTCTGTCATGTCACCTGATTAACAAATGAAACATTTTAAAGTTACAAATACTTAAAATTATTTAAACTGTTAATATAAAACTTAATATTTTAAAATTAAACATATTGTGTTAGCAGCAACCAGTTAGATCATGCAAGCATAATAATTAGTTCTGATAAAAATGAATATAATGATAATAAATAACATATACAAATTAATTGTGAATGATAAATCAGAAAAACAATATAAAAACAATAAAAAGATTATTATTAATAATAATGAAAAATCACCCATTCCTCCATTTCTAAAACTAGTAATAGGCTAAATTCTCATATTTGCATGATAATTAAAAAAAAAAATATGTACTTGTTTTTGTTATATAATTGCATAATACTGTGTATACTATGTTGGAGCTTTTCTCCCCGGGCCTCTACTGAAAATGGAAATATATCCAGTTAGACTAGCCCGGTCAACAAATGTAAAATAAAATGTAAAATAAAATAAAATAAAATAAATATATATATATATATATATATATATATATATATATATATATATATATATATTTATGTATATAGTTAGTCTATGCACTGCATCTTTCCATACTTTTTAATTTCAATAAGCACATTATTGAACACTTTTCGTTTAATCCCAGGTCCATATAGGCATTTAATCTAATTTGCCACATTAATTCTATTTTTTCCAATATTAAATTAGATGAACCACCTCTGGTATCTTGATAAACCTGATCTATCACTTTAAATTTGAATCTGTGATCAGGATATATTAAAACATGCCTTGCTAAAGCATTTTCTGCCTTGTGTTGGGTTATGCTTCTAAGATGCTCATAAACCCTGTCCCTCAGCCTACGGTCCATCTTACCTATATAAAAAGAGGGACAGGCTTGGCATTTTGCCACATACACCACCCCTTTAGAGTTACAGTTAAATCTATTTCTACAATTTAATCTGAAACCATTTATATCTGTCGTGATTCCCACTTCCATTGCAAAACAGTATGGACAATTCCCACACTGCATCATGCCCAAATTCCTCATCTTTGGATTAATTTGTTTCTGCAATAAATTCTTGTGGATTAGTTGGTGTATGAGTATCATAATACATTATACAATGACCGGCCTAAAATATTCAAAAATGAGCACACTGATTGGCCAGCCCAACCAGCGTACCCGTTGTAAATCAGAGAGTATACTACCGGGAAAAAGTCCAGTTGCCTGAACTTTTTCCCGTTAGTATACCTTGAATTTTTTTTTACTTTTACTTTTTTTTAACTATAAAAAGAAACCAGAAGACTTAAACCAATGGAGGGAGATGGTGCAGACAAAAATAAAAGGATAATCAGGTAAGTTCTGCAAAACTTAAAAAGCTTGCCTGATTATCCTTTTATTTTGTCTGTCCTGACTCTCCCCAATGTAAAAGGTCTCCCGGTTTCCTTTTTGTATTAAAAAAAAAAAAAAAAAAAAAAAGAAGCAACGGAGATCTTCCTTTCTCCATTGCAACAGTTGCACAGCACTGATGTACTGTGCAATATGTCAAAACAGCCACAGGATACATTCAAAACACGGAAGGGCAGAGCCCTTGTGACCAAACCACACCAACTGTGGGTAAATATAGCATTACCCACACCCATCAGTGGGTTATTGCTTAAATAACATGTACACAGGATGTTCTATTTCTTTCATAAATGATCTTTAGTTAATGATGACACCATAAACCAATGGTCTTGTAAATTTAAGAATTTTTAGAAAACTCAGGTATGCAAAACTACACATAAACTTCCTAATTAACATGCTTTTCGGCTGTTACATGTGTATTTTCGGTACAGTATTTAAATAAAAGAATGGCTTTATGTTGTAAACTAAAAGTAAGCAAAAAGAAATTATTTCAAATGCCAACAGTTTACATTTTCTAAATTATCACAGGACAACCAGAAATGGCTGATTACGAATTTAATTAAAGTTGTCAGAGGTGTCAGGTTGCTTGATTCAGGAACAGTTTGCGGGCAAAATTTCCAACAAATCCATCTCTCTCACAGAAATTCGTTATACAGCTACTGTCTATAGCACAACCATATTACAATAAAAAACACAGTTAAAAAAATGCATTGTTAGCTTCAATCCAATGGAACCAGTGTTTGTAAGCCATTAGTTCAGGATCATAAATAATAAGCTGCAAACTTTGGTCAATCAGTGTTGTCATCGATTTCAATTTCATCAAATGCTATGCAACCAGGAACTTCAATTACATGATCCTACAGCTTTCTGGCAGCCCATTGATCTGGTAATAATCAAACAACTGTGAACTTTTTTTTTGAAAAGGGGTAAGATATCAATAAATATATTCTGATTAATGAATACAATCTCTATACCATTCTTTTGTCTTCATGCATTTCTCAGGGTGAATGCCATATATAAATCGGAATACAGCCATTCTTATCCTTCCAGCTATGTAGAAGGTAAAAAAATAGTTGCTACATCTGAGGGGCAGCCAATTGTGTCAGTTTTTTCTTGTTATCCCTAGGAAGGGTAACATCTTACATTTCACACATGCAGGTCTTTGGGCAAAATGTCTACCATATGAAGGATGCAGGCATGTATGCTCTTTGCATATGAAGCAAATTCTTTTTTGTGAGACAGCATTTTGCTCAACTCAGGGGATGTTTATATCTGTTGTTTATCTGATACAACATGATTGCTAGAGATATGTGTAAATAATCACCAAATGCATTCATTTCAAGACAGTTGAATAATTTGTTGTTTTACATATCAATACAATATATCATTTCAGACCACCAGTTTAGTTATATTTGAAGCAGTAAAAGTACAAGGGCTGCCATCTTTACAGCTTAGATGGATAAAGTCCTGACTATGATATAAATGTCCCAGGTTCAATTACTGGCATGGAAACTGAAGGAATGGACAACAGGAAGGAAAGTGAGAATTTCTGTTCACATTTCTCAAAGGGAAGGTGGGGTGCAAATGCCCAGACTACACACTCCATGATAGAATCCCCATTGTTGTCAAGGGTCACAAGGAGATGCTTCCCTTAAAGAGGGCATGGCCTTCTGGCAAGTTTATTTCCCTCACAGAAGTAGGTGACATACCTTCACCAAGGCTCATTGCTTACCAAATCCTTAGGCATCTATGGGAATATACCATGGGTGAAGCAGTAGGCACATACAAAAAAAATACCCCAGAGGCTGCCTGGATGACAGTCACATTGTGATCAGCTCTGGCCTTGTTAAGGAACGAATTAACAAAGACACATTTAGCCAGCTGATCATGTAACATAGGAGAGGTGAGAAAAAAAAACACTAACGTTTTAGAGTTACCAAGGAAGTTAGCCTGCCCATTAAATATACTGTAATTTAAATTATTTCAGCTATCTGGAGAAGATAATTTATGCAAGTATAATTTTGCACTTTATAGTTTTTGTTCACATTTAGAACATCTATCAACAACCAAATGCCATTTCCCTTGACAGACTGAGGAGAAACAGTTTCAGAAACAGCAGTGTGAATTTGGTTTATAAATCTGATACACTTCATTGGAAGTCCTACCCTGATTTTTTTTTAAGAAATTCAACTGTATACATTAGTTATTTTGTATAGCTGTAATTTTCTCTAACTGAATTGTACTCAATGTAAATGCAGTTTAAATAAATACTGAAGTACTTGACATATGAGATTAGCTTTACAACCAAATATCTGCAAGTTTCTCTAACAACAAAAGAAAAATATATGTAGATCACTGAAAACAACATAGGCAGGATTGCTGGGCAAAGAATTTGTTCTGCTACAATGCATAGATAGTTACATGCTTAATGTTGCTGATCAAGTCAAAATGAAGATTACATTTTCCTGAGGTACATATTATAACTATTGTAACAATATTCTAATAATTAGTCTTTGACTCATTTATTTTAATCATCTATCTTGATTCAGCTGGAGGACCTATTGCTTGAGGGCAGCGACAGTTTCACATTCCTGCTTCTCTGGCATCAGTGTAAGTTTGTTTATCATGAAAGCACCACATCATGCCCTACCTTCAGTACTTCTAGTTAGGAACTTGTAACTCAAACACATTCCCCAGGATTCAGCAAGCAGCCGTGCAGGAATATGTTATTCCTGCATATGGCAAGGACCGTTCCTGTGCAGCACGGCAGTGCATCATGCATATTTATGAAGGCGTGCTACCATGCTGTAAAATGGACATGGTTCTGTGTATGAGTGCAGGGGGTGTGTCTGAGAGCAGAACTCTCACAATACATATGCCTCCTGCACTCCAGAATTGCTGTTCAGCAATTTCAAATGAGCATACCCCTCAACCTCTTAGAGCCAAAAATCTAGCCAAAGCCTAAAATGATGGGGGGACAAATAGGGACAGATTTTATATATTGCTGTTACAAACTTAGAAAGCTAATAGAATAATAGGTTTTGCATTAGCATGAATTTTCTAAAGGATGTGAGTCTTAAACTCAAGTGTTTGTCATTATTTAATAACTTCAATCCTCAGCTATTTGCCAGAAAGCAACAGATATTAGGAGGAACACACCAAAAATATGAGGCAAAAATTTGGACAGTCTGCGAAAACCTGTACACTTGAGAGGTATGCAAATGAGTGAGAATACTCACAACACCCCCAACCCATCAGGGTAAGAAATCTGGACAAATCATAAGGGACAGTTGTCCTACAAAGCAGAACTTTGATAGAATAACAGGTTTAGCATTAGCAGGGATATTCAGAAGGGTACAAATAAAAAAACACAACAAATATTTTTTTTTTTATAAATTCGATAAAGTTTAAGCGTAGCTGCATGGGTGTGCCCATTGCTTAGCTACGCTTAGTCCAGCTTAAACAGCACAAGAATTTAAATAGCAAGAGACATCCAACTTAAGCAGTGTGGCACTAGTGTAGTGGCTAGAATGTGTGCTTTACAAACAGCCATTTCCAGTTCAATCCCCACTGTGACCAATTCATATTTTACATTTGAAAGCAGTACATAAACATTTTTTTTACAATTAGCTATGAAATAACATATATTTGTTAACCAGAGTACTGTAGTAGGTCCAGATGTGAGGTGTCAGTGTAATAAAGTTGTGAAACCCCCATATAAATGAAAAAGTCAAACCAAACTATTAAACAAAGAAAACTCCTAGCTACGTCTGGAACCAAATTTAATGAAGCGCTTTTTGTCCAACCAATACGTTGGACTTCTTCAGATCTGAAGAAGTCCAATGTATTGGTTGGACAAAACGTGCTTCATTAAACCCCCATATAAAAACACATGCCCCATACAGTATAGTCACACATGAATAAATGTAATGAAAGCACATTGGGGTATGTCAGGGGCAGTAAACAGATTTATAATATGCAATGAATAATGAATCAATCTCATACAGCAGATAGTGTATAAAATAAAAAATAAGCAATGCTTAGCATTGCACAGCTCTGCTTATCAGGTCTAAGCATTGTGTAAATATGACTGCTAAGCAGTGAGTAGTCAAGTTAAGTGGTTTTTCCCATTGGTAAGCAATGCCCTTTAAGCACTGCCAACCTTAGCTAAGCAGGTTTGCCAGTAGCTTAGCTTAGCTCAGCATGTTCAAAACCATCCAATCACAGCAAAGGGTGGGAAATTGGCCATATTTAAACCATGCAGGTGGGAATACAGCTCATAAATGGTTGCAGCTTCCCACTGTAGGCACTATGGCAGGAGTTGGTGAGGGCATGTGCTTTTGGGTGCAGCGCTGGGGCATACAGGAGTCCAAGGTAATGGCAGGACTCCTGGTAAAGAATCATGATGAGAGACTGCTGCAGGGCCAGTACCAGGGCTCCCAATATAAAGCAGAAGCCTGGGACCATCTTGCCCATGATTTCACCAGTGCCACTGATATTCCTTGGATTGCTGAGCATGTTCAGCACCACTATGCTGACTTGAAGTGGAGAAAGAGGGAGATCTTGGACCAGTGGGTCCAAGAAACAAGGCAGAGGGGTGATGGCCCAGCACTGTGCAAGTATTCATATCAAGAACTCTTTATTAAAGTCCATCCTGTGTATGTGATGGATATGTATGCCTAAATATTTCTCTATTCCCTTTACAGTTGCAGCTGAGTGGGCTGTGAATCAAGAAGCCCATGCTAGCAGGTTGCAAAGGCTGTGTTGTGAGGCTGGTGAGTAACAATCCTGCTTGTAGTAATCATACCAATAAATGTAAAGTATTAGAAAGTCATCTGGCAGTATAAAAACTGTGTATGGGTTGTAGTGGATAAATGAGACAATATGACAGTAATAATCCTATATAGGTCATATTTCAATAAAATCATAACTGCCTGGCAATAAATTTCTAAATCCTGGACTGGTTGTGTTTACTTTGGTATTGTATGGCATTTAGTGTTGCAGTCTCTGTATAGTAATGTTGTGTTAACCACTGTTACCCACACTGTGCTATGTAAAAAATATGTCTAGGAATGTCTGTATATGACTGGTATAAGTACAAGGTCTGATTGTACAAACAAAAGAGACTTAGACATAAAACACTGAAGGAATAGACAACAGTTTCTAAATAGCGCACTCTGATGAAACACAAATTGTTGTATTTTTAGCACACACAGCCATGGTTCAAACCCTGGGAGTGGTAGTAGTAAGCTGTATGCATAATCATACCTCTCAACTGTACAGATTTTCACTCAATGTCCAGATAATTTGCTCATATATTAGTCATGTTACTCTGTATCCGAGAATTGTAGTCACTAAATAATGACATGCATTTGATTTTCAGACTTCAAATCCTTCAGAAAATGTATATTAAAACAAATCCTGTTCCTCTAGCAACTCTCCAAGTTTATAAGAGCAAAATTCAAAATATGTCCATATTTGTATGCCCATGTTGTCAAGCTTTGTCCAGATGTTGTACATTAAGAGATTGAGAGGTATGTGCATAATTACAACTAGGAATCTGGGAATATGTGTAGAAACAGTCAGGTAGTGTTAACAAATAGTCCCTCCACAGGTCTACCAGGTAAGACAAGTAGAATTTAGCTATAAGACAGTTGAAGTATACACTGTATACAAACATACCACTGCCCAAACCAAGGCCATATGATATTGTAACAATACCTGTAGAGCAATGATCATTAAAGTTGTGAGTACTGCAAGGATATATAAGTTAATTGACATCTCTCTCTCCCTCCCACCATATCTGCAACAATAAGCTAAGAACACAAATCAATGGGTATGTTTACACCAAACCGACTGTTGAGACATATGTCCTATTGTTCAATATATATTTAAATGTGCTTCTATTAATGTTCCATGTTGAAATACTATCATTGGTGGCCTGTAGCTATCAATGTAACCTGCATGCTGTTGTAGTGGCCACTGTGGTTCCATATATGCATGTGTTCTGTTTGCTATGCAACTGTTCCAAATATGGTGTTTTGGGTTAATGGGAATACCTATGCATGTTGTTATAACTAATCCTGGACTGTGTTGACTATTACTAATCCACATATGTTCTAAAACTGCAACACCATAGCACGTTTGGGAAGGCCGGACCCAGAGGACCCACTTCTCCCACCTCATCTGGCCATGGCACTAGGCCCCAGCACATCTGGGACCCACCCCGGAACCTCCTCGTCTGCTGGTCCTGCATCACCTTTGGGTGGAACTGCCTCAGGGGATGGGGCCCATTCCCCCCGGGAGTGGGCGTAGACAGGATCCTGTCACTTGAAATCAGGTCTTGGGTCTGGTGCATAGGGAGCTCCACAGAGAATTGGGAGATCTGCTATGACAGCTTGAGGAGCGCTTGGCACAATTGGAGGGTCAGCCTGTCCCTCCGGCTTAGCCCCAGCACAGCCACCTTCAGGGCCGTGAAGGTGCAGTGGTGACTGCCCATGGGTGGGGACTTCAGTCCCACTGTTACCATTTGAGGGTTCATGGGCTACTGATTTCCAAAACACCCCTCCCCATCCAAAGTGTTTACCCCCACATGTGTCATATACTGCCCCTGTATGCTGCCTAGCCTGTCTTGTCAGTCTTCCAACCCAACCTACCTCCCCAAATATACCTACTATTCTTCCCCAACATTCCACTCTCACCTTATAAAAAGGGCAATCTGTTCTCAAAAAACAATTTTGTCCCATACATAACTGTCCATTTCACACGTGTCCACATGTCCACGTATCCACGTGGGAAACTTTACACGGCTAATGAATTCTACAATTGTAACAGTTGTGGGGTGATTTATGTGATAGGTTGTGAATGTCCTCCCACATGCTGGTATGTTGGACAAACAACTAAGAAGGTTAAAGTCCGAATTCTGAAACATTTAGGTGATGTTAGGAGGCAAAAGGTAGAAAACCCAGTAGCTACCCGTTTTTGTGTCAACACAAGGGTTCAGATAGTAGTTTGTTTTTCAGTGTTTTAGCATGACCGATTGGCAACAGGGGAAATTTTAAAAAATAATTAAATAGACTTGAGAGTAGGCTGATTATTAATTATCACACATTGTTTCCCAATGGAATGAATTTAGAGAATAATTTGACTGTTTAAACATGGAAAACAAGTATGTATTTAAAAACACGTTTAAAAATATATTTAAAAATGTATTTAAAAATGTAGATAGTATTTAACAATGTGAAAAATATTGTTAGATATAAAGTAATTTTAATAAAATGTGTAATATTATGGTCATAAACTTGGTTATGTGGAAAAGTGCAATTACTCAAAGTCTATAAATTTTTGTAAATTGGGTTGTTAATTAGTTAATTAATTGATTGGTACTTGAGATATGTGTGTGTATTTATAGGGACAGGATTGTATTAGAAAAGTATTCCATTAGAAGGCGAGAGGCAGAGGTACCAGAAGTGTGTTAATAAAATAAATCATCTTGTCTTTTGAGTGGTATTCCTTCTTCGTGGAGCTTATGTTTTTGTGACCCTCCAATTGTGCCACATGGCCCTCAAGCTGGCGTACCAGATCTCCCAATTCTCTGCAGAGCTCCCTTTGCACCACACCCCAAACCTGATTTCGGGTGACAGGATCCTGTCTACACACACTCCTGGAGGGGATGAGCCCCATCCCCTGAGGGGGTTCCACCTGAAGGTGGTGCAGGACCAGCAGATGAGGAGGTCCTGGAGTGGCTCCCAGATGTGCTGGGGCCCTGTGCCATGGCCAGATGAGGTGGGAGTGGTGGATCTGCTAGGAATGGCCTTCCCAAACATGCTATGGTGCTGCAGTTTTAGAACATATGTGGGTTAGTAATAGCCAGCACAATCCAGGATTAGTTATAACAGCATGCATAGATATTCCCATTAACCCAAAACACCAGATATGGAACAGTTGCATAGCAAATAGAACACATGCAGATATGGAACCACAGTAGCCATTACAACAGCAGGCAGGTTACACTGATAGCAACAAGCCATCAATGATAGTGTTTCAACATGGAACATTAATAGAAACACATTTCAATATTTGTTGAACAATAGAACATATGTCCCAACAGTAGGTTTGGTGAAAACATACCCACTGATATGTGTGTTTAGATTATTGTTGTAGATATGGTGGGGGGGGGAGATGTCAATTAACAACTTATATATCCTTGCAGTATAAGGTCCTCTGACCTTTTTTCCTGTTTATGCCTTCCAGGTACTATGTCACAGGAACACCTACCTGCTTTCACAGCACAAGAAAATGATATAATAATCCATTTTGTGGTACTCCATCATATCATCCTATTTGGTCACAGGGCTAATGATCTGCAATAGAGGACCATCCTGTGGAATGAGCTCGTCCACAGGGTGAATGATGTCAGCCTGCATAACCGCAGTTATGAGCAGGTGTGGCATTGGACCACTGACCTGATCCATCACGCCCGTCAGCATGCTGTTGCCATTAGGAGGGACCAACTAGCCACAGATGGGGGGTCATGCCATCCAGCCCCCACTGACACATGCTGAGGAGCTCCTCAACAGCCTTGGGGCACCTGCCCACCAGCCAAGCCAGCAACTTGCAGATAGCATGGTGAAGGTGGGTGCCACCCACACAATGGAATAGGAACGTCCAGGTAAGGCCCCAGGGCACATTAGTAGACTACTGTTGCTTATCCATCGTCATCTGTAAAGTATCTACATGCATATGTCAGATAAGATAGTCTTTTGCTGCTGTGTAGTAATGAACAGATGTGCATAATCTCTAGTATTGTGGGTTTGTACTGTTGATGTACTGAAATGCTGCTCCCACCCTGTACCAATGCCACAGTTGTGGCTACTGACATTATGTTTCTCACACAACTATGTAGGTCCCTATGGTATACAACTCAGGCAGCAGCCTGTAGCTGGTGAGTATGGAGTTGTTTTGTTCAGGTTTGCCAATACACTGCCCACGTTATGGCCATGGTATTTGTCATGCACACATTTAGCACACCTACCCATAATGCATGCTGTATATGTTCACTTACTGTTACTGTTAACTGCACTGCATCACAGTGGTCCCATGGTGGCATATCTGAAGGGTATGTAAGAGTCCTGCAGTATACCTAAGAACCTGTCAGTGCAAGATGTGTGGACAGATATGAACATAACGGTGGGACAAATGGCCTACAGTAGGTACATGTCTGAAACATTACCCTTATACAGTGGCTACAACACTGTATGCACCACTATTACAATGGCAGCTGTTCCTGAGCTAAACAACGGCAAATCACAATACCACATTCCACACCTATTATAACCTGTAATGTGATCCTAACATGAGCAATGAATGTGTAATATGGAATCCTATGCTAGGAAAACAAATATGGGGAATACATAGCTTAACAAACACTGGAAGCATATCTGTGCACACACTCCAAATAATATATTGTGGAAGCAGCTTGAGAGGTACTGACAGCATTCACTCTTCTTGAGTACACACCTTCCATCAAGTACAGGGCCTCAATGTCACACCAAGTGATGGTCTGATGTCCAAGAAGTATGTCCATGCTATTTGGTCACTCACCTGCAACAGAGGCAGCCATAGCTTGCACACATCTTACAAACCATGGAATGGATCTCATATCCAAAAGGTAGCACTCAGGAGTGGGAGAAGTAGCCTTATCTCACCATTGCGTATACCATTACAAACAGGACAGACAGTCAAGTATGTGTGTATGAAGTATGGGACAACATTAATGTAGAAAATAAACAGATGCCCATGCAAGACAGATGACAAAATATGTTTCAAACTGGTCACAGAGGCTGCCAGACACATGCAGCAACACTGAGGGACTTGCAGGAATGTCTAGCAAGTACTGCCTGTGCAGTACCTATGTCGACAATCACCTAGAATCTGTATATGTGTGGCCTATGGGTTAGGGTAATCAGATGGAAGAGTTGTTCCACAGGAAACATCATCCACGGCTCTCTACAGGTAGCATATGCATAACATAAAGTATTCCAAAGGCATGTGTTATAATGTGTAATGGTGTACTGAGACCAAGGCTGAAAGCTACAGACAGTATTAATAAAGATACATGTGGTGCAAAAGCAACACCTCACTCCACCTCAGGCCCACCATCCCCATTTTTACCTTGCTGGTGCCAGTGTACACCTTTAGGTTTGCTGTTCATTAGCAAGAACTAGGCCTGTAGACATGGCATTCTGAATTTGGAACACTGCAAAATAACACTCATGTGTGGCCCGTAGTTGTCAAGCATCTGCAATAAGGCTGAGGATGGGGAGGGGTGACATCCTGAAACACAGCAGTGAACCAAAGCATACATCCAAAGTTCCCTAGGAATGGTTGTATCTGAACACAGTCAAGGTCATGAATTGTGCCAAACATAACCCTGACTTCACAGCAATAGTGAAGGCACTGTGCAACCTATAAGGGCTGTGCACATGAGCTGACCTTGCAATCTGGCAGAGTTTGGAGACATTTGTAGGGTGGAGTGACCAAATAATGGCAAGTGAGGATGGGCCATGTTAGTATACCCTTTCCTGGAATAGTGACTGCTGTAGTTCACTTAACAGGTGCTGCAACAAACCATTGTGTTCAGGGTGTGCACACTTATGCAACCCGCATATTGTATGCATCTCATTCAGCATCTACACGGCTAGCACATTTGTTTGATACTGCATTTGACTGCACAGGTCATATGTCAAATATCAGTGTAATGTTAACATATGCAGTATTGAGGCCCCATTGCATATCATGGAAGAGGCTGGCATGTCAACAAGGGTATGTACACTCCTCATATCCACATTAACCTTTGAAGGTTGTCAGTGTAATTGGATTGGATTGCTCATACATGCACTGCTGATGATGAGATCTGCAAATCAGAGGTCAGGCATTAACTATTGACATCAGTCCTCATATCATCCCAGGTATGTGTCAGACAAACACATAGGGGCTTTGAGCAACAGAGCAAATATAACTTCCACACACATACACATTCAGCAATGGTGTGTACACTTGTGAGGTATGGTGCACAGTACATGCCAGAGTGCTGTACAGGTGCACAGCAATACTGTGTACATGGGTGCAGTGTGCTCCAGGGGAAGGGGCATCACCTACTAACACAACTCATGCATCACAGAAATGTATAATGTTGGTAACAAGGACTGAGTATAGCTGCAGTGCATGCTGTTGAGTGCCATATGTCATGCATGTTGACTGTTGGGTAATGAGAGGTCTGTGTAATATCTTTGTGCCACCTCACCTGTAAGTAAGTGTGTGTGTGTGTGTGTGTGTGTGTGTGTGTGTGTGTGTGTGTGTGTGTGTGTGTGTGTGTGTGTGTGTGTGTGTGTGTAGAGGTAAGCAATAAAGTACAGGTCTTAAATCACATTTTTTGTTTTCCCCTCACAGGTGGCGAGGTGGGTCAGGGTCCCTCCTACAGACAAACTGATGTTAGTGTCCATACAGACTCTGACAATGATGATAGGTATGGTGAGGCACAGGCAGGGTTGTCAGGGGCTGAAGCTGTGCCATCGGTTGACATTCCACTTTTATCCACCCCATCCCCGCACACAGTCACAATGCCCATACATACCCTATCACCAGTGGCCATAGATGAGGGACAGTTGGCGGATGGTGGCATGGGACAGGACAGAGTGGGGACTATGGCAAGTGTGTCTGTACAGTGAGGTACCACACAGGCAGATGTACAGGGGTGCTCATAGGAGGGCTGCTGGTAATCATGCCCCAGGCAGAAGTGTCACAACAGGTGTCACCAGACACATGTTTTGGGCCATCATGGAGGCACAGGCACATATGGAACATTATACCAGACAGAGTCTGAGGCTCCAGAGGGCTACTCATTCTGTGTACTTGACAACATCCATGATCTTGCAGGTGCCCATCATTATTTTGCGGAGGTCCTAGATAGACGGTTGGGTGAGATGATGGGAATTCTTGACCTTGTGGTGTCTGTGTTGGAGCATGTGGTGAGAGCAGGGCATCATCCACATGGATGTAGGTCAGCAACACCAACAGGTGGAGGTCTACGTGGATGTGCAACAACTCACAGCCACTCCCATAGTGACAGTACCAGCACCAACACTGCAGGGAGGGTTCTGACCACAACACAATGCAGCAGGACCACACCACAATGCAGCAGGCCCCATGCACGTGGTCCTGTTCGGTCCCAACAGGGACATGGATCCAGCAGACATTTAAGAAAAACAATGAAGCCAGCAACTGGATGGCTATGAAAAAGTAGTTTATTCATCAAACATCAGTCAGACTTCAATCTCACAGACCGGTTTCAGCATAGAGTTAGCTTAGCCTACTTCAGTGTGATAAAACAAAAGCAAAAAAGAAGTCCTTTAATACAAAAATGTTAATTAGAAACAAAAACCAAAAGACATGATTGGTGAACTCATGAATAAATAATAGACCATTCAAAGATGTTTATTAAGTCCTGGATAAAAAAGTGAACCCAACTTAATTATCCATTTTTTCTCTTTAATATCTAATTTCTTATGCCAACCCGATTTCACTGTGCGGTCACCTAGAATTTTATCTATAACTAAAAAATGAAACCTTGCTGTGGAATGTTTTAATGTATGCTTATAAAGCGCATTACTAGATTTATTACATTTTATATCACTGAGATGCTCAGAGATGCGTAGCTTGAATGGCCTTGGTGTTTGTCCTACATAAAAACAACGACAACTGCAACATGCCATATATATTATCCAATCGCTATTGCAATTAGCAAAAAAATTAATATCATATACAATACTACAGTTACTACTAGAAAATTCTTTTGTTTTTAAAACATGTTTGCAATTGTTACAATAGCCACAAGGCACACACCCAATAAGTTTGTCCCCAAGCAAAGTGGTTTGTGTAATCTGTAGCAGCATAGATTGGGAATGATGTTTGTAATGATTGAAATAAGTGCCTAGGTTTTTACCTTTCCTAAAAGATAAAGAGCAATGTGGTGATATAACAGAAGATAATGCAGTATCAGCAGACAAAATATTCCAATTGTTTTAATAATATTAATAAATTGCCCAATATACCTTCCATAAGTAGTAGTAAATCTTAACGGAGAGGAAGAAGAACAACAACCAGGTTTCTCTTTATATGTAAGCAAATCATCTCTGGTAAGTTGTGATGCATACCTTTTAGCAATTGTGACATGGCCCGGTTTATATCCACTGTTATTAAACCTATGTACTAAATCCTGGCTGTATAGATGGAAAGTGTTATCATTAGAGCAGTTAAGCCTGATACGAATGAACTGAGACTTAGGAATATTTCTGGCAATATGTTTTGGATGAAAGCTGGATGCATGGAGTAAGGTATTATATTGAGGAAACTTTCTGAATACCTCAGTATTAAGGGAGTTGTCAAAATTTCTTGTGATCTTAACATCCAAAAAAGTGATAACATTTTGGTCATAATTAATTGTGAAATGCAACCCCCATTTGTTGTCATTCAGGTATTCAACAAATTCATGTAAATATTCAATATCAGCCCTCCACACCATCCAGCAATCATCCAAATACCTACGCCAGATATCAATTTCGGGTAGGTATAAATTATTATATTTTGAAACACCTTACCATTTCTGATCCAGTCAGGCAATATATCTATTTCTTACCAAAAATTCACAAAGATCTTTTACACCCACCTGGCAGACCTATTGTAGCGGGAACTGGCTCTTTAACTGAGCCTCTGTCTGAATATTTGACAAAACATCTTAAACCTTTACTTTCATGGGTTAGATCCAGGATACAGGATACCACACAGTTTCTCAGCATCATTAGTGACATGCAGATTGAAAAAGATTGGTGGCTTTGTACTCTTGATGTAAGTTTGCTATATACCAACATACCTCATTGGGCAGGCCTGGATGCTATTGAATATTGGTTGGAAAAATCTAATATGTACAAACCTGGCTTTATTACATTTTTGATCATTTTAACAGAACATGTGTTAACTAAGAATGTGTTTTCTATGACAAACAGTGTTACCTACAAATTAAGGGTACTGCTATGGGGGCTTCGTTTGCCCCTATTTATGTCGATTTATACATGGCATATATTGAAGATCACATTATTTATGATGAAACGCATAATTTATACCTACCTGAAATTGATATCTGGCGTAGGTATTTGGATGATTGCTGGATGGTGTGGAGGGCTGATATTGAATATTTACATGAATTTGTTGAATACCTGAATGACAACAAATGGGGGTTGCATTTCACAATTAATTATGACCAAAATGTTATTACTTTTTTGGATGTTAAGATCACAAGAAATTTTGGCAACTCCCTTAATACTGAGGTATTCAGAAAGTTCCTCAATGTAATACCTTACTCCATTCATCCAGCTTTCATCCAAAACATATTGCCAGAAATATTTCTAAGTCTCAGTTCATTTGTATCAGGCATAACTGCTCTAATGATAACACTTTCCATCTATACAGTCAGGATTTAGTACATAGGTTTAACAACAGGGGATATAAACCGGGCCATGTCACAATTGCTAAAAGGTATGCATCACAACTTACCAGAGATGATTTGCTTACATATAAAGAGAAACCTGGTTGTTGTTCTTCTTCCTCTCCGTTAAGATTTACTACTACTTATGGAAGGAATATTGGGCAATTTATTAATATTATTAAAAACAATTGGAATATTTTGTCTGCTGATACTGCATTATCTTCTGTTATATCACCAAATTGCTCTTTTTCTTTTAGGAAAGGTAAAAACCTAGGCACTTATTTCAATCATTACAAACATCATTCCCAATCTATGCTGATACAGATTACACAAACCACTTTGCTTGGGGACAAACTTATTGGGTGTGTGCCTTGTGGCCATTGTAACAATAGCAAACATGTTTTAAAAACAAAATAATTTTCTAGTAGTAACTGTAGCATTGTATATGATATTAATTTTTTTGCTAATTGCAATAACGATTGGATAATTTATATGGCATGTTGCAGTTGTCGTTGTTTTTATGTAGGACAAACATCAAGGCCATTCAAGCTATGCATCTCTGAGCATCTCAGTGATATAAAATGTAAAAAATCTAGTAATGCGCTTTATAAGCATACATTAAAACATTCTACAGC
Organism: Protopterus annectens; assembly: GCF_019279795.1. Classification (NCBI taxonomy): domain Eukaryota; kingdom Metazoa; phylum Chordata; order Ceratodontiformes; family Protopteridae; genus Protopterus; species Protopterus annectens. Next base: position 386,746,504 of record NC_056736.1, read on the forward strand.
AAGGTTTCATTTTTTAGTTATAGATAAAATTCTAGGTGACCGCGCAGTGAAATCGGGTTGGCATAAGAAATTAGATATTAAAGAGAAAAAATGGATAATTAAGTTGGGTTCACTTTTTTATCCAGGACTTAATGAACATCTTTGAATGGTCTATTATTTATTCATGAGTTCACCAATCATGTCTTTTGGTTTTTGTTTCTAATTAACATTTTTGTATTAAAGGACTTCTTTTTTGCTTTTGTTTTATCACTCTGAAGAAGGCTAAGCTAACTCTCTGCCGAAACCGGTCTGTGAGATTGAAGTCTGACTGATGTTTGACGAATAAACTACTTTTTCACAGCCATCCAGTTGCTGGCTTCATTGTTTTTCTTGGGTATCTTTTCTGGCCGTGCAATTTTCTCCATGCAGGGGACTGTTTTTCGCTCCAGCAGACATTTGTCATCATCAGGGGAGAGTACCATATCTGGGCTTCTACCTGGTAGTCCCCTGGCAGGCACAGTTCCCATTTCCATGGCTGGAGACAATGAACTGTACACCCTGCCACGTACAGTCTGCAGCTGTTCAACAAACTCCAGTATAGGGAAGCCACATGGCAGAACTGCGTGCATACATAGACACACACATATCACCAACACAGCTAGGCCACCTCCATACCTACACACACCACATCTGCACATCCCAATTGTTAAAGAACCCCCTACCACATACACATGATGTCAACCAAATGGCTCAGCCTAGGCCTCTGGCAAACCCACCACACACCCTGTGCATATGATGATACCTGTGCCACATCCCTGTCATCCATACCATCGATGCAGGGACATGCTAATATGGTTCTGATGCACAGGGTGAATGTATTAAGGTTTAGCAATGTAATGCTGTTTAATGTGTTTTCAGCTGGAATGTTTAATGCTTACATGTCAGGGTGTGTAGCTGTTCAGCCATGATGCATTATAGCTGTTATTAACACTGACTGATTGTGGTCTCCATAATGTATTCTGTTTGTGTTGTAGGTGTCTATGTGTCAGCAGAATGTTGGCCTGCTGTACCTTCCTACAAGGGGTATGGCACTGTGTTGACACATTGACTGTGTCATATCTTGGATACAGCTGAACACAAGTAACAGGTCTGTATAACAGTTACTGCATGTGCCACATGGCTGATAGGTCTGATGGGTGTATACAGGTGAGTGCATGCTGACTGATGTCAGCAGCTCTTCTACAGTGGACAATGGTAAGTGTACTGGGTGGCACACACCAAATGTTTGTGAATAACACACACACACAGAGGCTTTGGTGTTGATGCAATATACAGAGAATACTGTACACATGGATGTACTTAATTTTGCAGTGAATTCATTTTGGCATATGAAATTCCACCAAGACCAAATCGCCAAAACATCACATCAGTAAATAATCAGTCTGCCAGTTCAATGTCATTGACAATGGTACTGGCAGTGTATATGTCATCTTCCCCAATGTAGTGCAATCCTGGAGTTGGTAAACATAGGTGTGCTGGTGTGGATGGCACAGCTCCCCTCCTTGGAAGGCGTGGGGTGGCATAGAGCCACACATAGTGTGATTAATAAATACTTAACTTGTTAACATAAACTGCACAGTATAACAGCAGACTAAGTGGGGGGATACCCACAACAATAACCCCAATGTGGGTGGCTGTGCCCACAACAACAACACCCAACTATATATACCAACTCAAGTATAGCTGTACAGCTATACAGCGGGGAAAATGGCATTTACACATCCACTACTAGTTTTGATGGAATGAATTTTCACAAGATGATTCCTCTGAAATGTTACCTTTTGCCAGGTTGTTCTCAGACAAATGATCTCCTGGGACATATAATTTCTGCAAACTAAAGTAGATCCATTCACATACACACACACTTACTTTGCAACACTGAGAGTAGAACCCCTGTATAGGTACTTATTGCTACTAATGTGGTTGGCCTTTATTGCACACACCACAGAACTTTTAGGATGAGGTGTGTCCCAAGTTTCCTGATAAGTGAAGAACATTGCCAGGCCTTGTACAGTATGGTAATGGGGGATGTACTGGATGTTAATGAACAATACATAGTATGACATACTGTCATATACACATTAACAAATGCATACAGTCATAGACACATTTGATAGACCTGGGTTTAGCAGTGCTAACTACCTTGCCAGTGAGTCCATACTGTTAAGGAATTTTTGCACAATGCACATGCATCATTGGGCTGGATAGTGTAATCAGTTACCAGTATGGTTGATGGTGACAGTGGTCCTCATCCAGCGGACCTTGGGACATGTACCGGGGGTACCATGGTGTAAAGACAGTATACCCAGCACCCACACCCCAAATTGGATATTGTACTCACTGAAACCCATGATAATGCTCTGACATATCCACAATTACACACTGACCAGGACTACAATACAAACCCTTGTCTATCTAATCATTGCTACTACAGAGATATGCATTTATTGCACATGCCACAGGGATAGTAGGGTGAGGGTTTGTCATGGCTCTCCTAATGTCAGCAACATCACCATCTCTTATAATGTATGGCAAAGTTTATTGTATTTGAAGAATGTGGCCTCATAATGCTGTCTCATACAAATATGCACAGATAGACACAATTGCACACACATACACACACACATACCCATATTTGCCAGGGCTCAGAGGGTAAACCACTGCTATCTACCCATTTGTAGAACAGTGTTATGCTGGTATTGCAAGCTCCAGGTAGCCCATAGGGTGAAGAGTGTAACAAGGTACATTTAATGTGAATTACAGCAGCAGCAGTTTCTAAGTATAGAAATGGGGGGTGTAGTGGGTGAGAAGGCCCTCAGAGGATTTTCAACTACAAGTTTATAAACACACAGACACTGTTATATTCAATAATGCACACACACACATTTCTCATTACTGAGTTTCATATGTGTAGGTGTTCCTAGGTGTGTACCAGCCTAATGTCCATGGAGAGATGACAAGAGTAGGGCATGTGAGTACACTGTTACCATACCACCTGACATTTGTCAGCATGCCATCTATCAACTGATGCCACATGAGTGATCCCCAGAGTGACAGTTAAAGTCAACATCCACGCCTCTGGTTTTCCCTTGAACAGGCCAGTGACGTGCTCCAGCTGACATGTATGCAACATATATTGCATAATATGGCCAGTGTCTGGGTTAGGGACCTGTACCCAAACATGTTCTGTCAACTGTGGTAGTCTGTTTGAGGTATCCATGGCATGTGGTGCATACAGAGTGGGGTTTCCTAGCTGTGGCATTCATAATTCAGCTGGGCAAACATATATCAGTCAGAGATTGCCTGTAAGCAGCCAAGATGAATATCTTCCATCTGCACATCTGAACAGAGGGCAGCCAGAAAGTAGCTAGCCAACAAGTTATGCATTAGGATGAATAATCCGACAGACATCTGAAACTGATAGGTATGCCATTACTACATGACAGCAGTCCTCAATGGCATGTCCTAAAACATAGCAGTCTACAGTTAATATCAACATATCAGATCAATATCCAATAGGAGATGCATAAAACATGCAGGTCAAACACCAAGAACATGATAGTCGGTACAAAGAGTCCAGCTTTGCATGCAGGGGTCTATAGTTCTGGTACTACAATCTGCAATCTACTCTTACTTGGAAAAGCATTGTTAAAAGTGGAAATGTAATGATACAATACATGCATGTGTGACTGCATATAACCTGGGATACTACCCAAGCATGAAACACATACAAAGAGAAAAGATTGTGGCACTAGCCATGTATACTCAGGTGTTCCATACAGTATACTCACACCCTTTGCTACTGTAATGACAGCACATAGAAGCATGTTATGTACATGAAATTAAATACACTAATTAAAGATGTCATTACCCTGCTATTTTATCAGACTGGAATGTAATCACTGGTTAACAGGCCTCAGCTATGCTTAGAAGGTGTAAGCATTACTTAAATGTAAATGCTAAGCAGGTTTGCACATTGGTAACCGAAGCCTACACTGTGTAAATGCCTATTCGTTTAACCATACATGAGCACTGCTTACCATTGGGCAACCCACTTAAAGCTGCTCAAAACTGCCTTAACCTCTCTGTATCCAACAGTCCTTGTTCTGCCTAGCAACAAAATAAACAGCACTTGCAGGTCTTGAACCCAGAACCCTGTACACTATAGTCAAAGCAGTTAACCACTAAACCATCTAAGTTGTGAAAATGGCTGTTGTTTTTCAAATATATCATTCAGTACACATACTGAATAGTAGTGAACAACTGCTCTGACTACTACAATTGTTTAGTACTTGTTAATGAAACAGGTGTTGAATCAGCCATGTTCTTATATGTAAATATACACATAGATTAATATGGTGGGATACATCTGAGAAGGTATACACAACACTCATGTTTACACATAAAAGGATATATATATATATATATATATATATATATATATATATATATATATATATATATATATATATATATATATATATATATATATATATATATATACGTATATATATATTTGTATATATTTCTATATTTCTGTCTCTCTCTCTCTATATATATCTATATATATATATATATATATATATATATATATATATATATACACACGCATGCACACACACACAGACACACAGACACACTCACACATATATATATATATATATATATATATATATATATATATATATATGTATATCTTTGTATATATATATATATATATATATATATATATATATATATATATATGTATATATATATAACATAGGCCCATGACATGTAGTGGAGTCATACCTCAACACTATAACTCTCAACCTGTTAGTGCAAGGGGATATACTGTATGCATTGCAGTTATAAATGTAGAATGTTGCTACGGTGACAGGGGTTGTGTCAACATACTTGTTGTGAAGGAAGGCTCTTCTGAAACTCACATGTACCCCATCAGTTACCGACAGACATCATAAAATCATCATAGTGAAGTACCACACAAATCACAGTAATGATCCTATGGGATACAGAAGCAATATGAGCAATAAACATGGACAGTCTGAAACAATCTTGTCAGTCGGGAGGTATACACAAAACAACTTAGTGCAAAAAATGTGGAACAAGCCTGACAAAGGGGATGTTTAGAACCATGAAAATGAGGATATATCACAAATACTGGACTAGATAAGCTTACACAGGTGATGCATTTACACCCTCCTGTCTGTCCTAACACATATTAACTGGAGGAGTAGAGATCCCAAGCCACATACTTACACCATTTAGTGACATACATCTTTACACCAGGCCACTACTTTGTCAGAAATACACAACACATATGGTGGCCAGGCAACAGTACATCTGGCAAATATCTGAACATAACATTACACTAGGGTAAATACACTGCGCTGCTCGGTATGTCACCAAGCACTGTTTACACTACAGGCAGACTGCCACAACACTAACCCAATTTACCTATGAGGGAATACACATGTAATTGAAAATATAGCAGGCACTACAGGCATGTAACAGCATGGGGTAAAAGACACCAGTGTGAAAGTGCATATTCACAACTGATCTCAGCACAGTCATAGTCACATAATGGTAAGCCTAAGTAATAGTACAGTTGATGGCCTGTGTGAACAAAAGTCATCATATTTTCCACTCACACACTAACTCTACATATACTGGCCCAATTCACAGTGCAGTCTGACGCCTGATTGTGGTATGGGACATGTCTCAGTCTGGCCCTACAAACATATAGACTGATAATAGGGCATCAGACACTGGAGCAGCATGCACTGTCAGATAGAACTGGAAAGAATACTGACATCTACCCCAGTCTGTACACAGGCCAAATAATATGATCACAATACACTGCTACATAATACAGACACTCTGTCAACAATCACCATAAGTACACAGACCTCACTTCTGTACACACTACTACAGAATATCCAGGTTTTGTCCACAGCTATTAGGCCTCCTTTGCATTACATCACTGGCTTGATATCAGGAATTATGTCATTAAATAATGGTATATTGTACATATCCACCTCTTACTGCATGACATATGAACAAAGGGTGACAGAAGTGGGGGACAGATGCACAAACACAGGGCAAATATTGACATATTGCAGTTGTAAACTGAGAACATTGCTGGTGTAACAGGGATTGTTGTGACATATCTCTTCTGAGGGATATGAAGTGAGTATCACACATGGATGTTAGCATTTCCTGAGTACAATAATCAGAGTATGCTACTGCCTTTATGAAGACAGAAAATGTGTGAGTAACACACCAAATCTCAGGCTCCAAACTCTAGCCAGTCTGCAGATAGCCCTACAGGTGAGAATTTTTTCAACCACATAAAACTGTTTTGCCAGACTTTAAATCATGCAGAACAGCCATATCCACACAAACCCTGTTAAACCAACATTACTTCAAATGTAGAACAGCAATACTTACATTCTGTCCCCATGTCTGGAACATCCCTCTCCAGAATTCTGGCCCGTCTCCACAGTGTTTGTTGTAACAGGTATTTCCAACTACCCTCTGTGATGCTGTTTGTCACACACCCACATGAAGTCCTGCTCACAGTGAGGGAGAAGGACCAACACCCACTTGCACTGCTTACCTATATGGGTGAGTTTCCATGCAATTGGCTATAGAAATAATACCACAGGTGTTCCACATGCAATTAGCAAGTGGAGGACTCCAATTCATGCACAAGCCATCAGCTGATCATGAGCATTACCTACCAAAGTCAACCTGCTGCCTATGCAAAACAGATGCATTTTTCCACATCTACCAGAGAGGGAGTGAGAGAGAGACAGACAGAAAGAAAGACAGGAAGAGAGAAAGAGCCAAGCGTGTTTGTGTATGACCTGGGGGTAGAGACAGGTCTCTGGGTATTATAATGATTGCCTATATATAAAGATATGGCTGTGTATTGTCTACAACCTCTACGGTGTTTGACAGCTGTTGGCCTTGTAATGTGACATTGGGACATACGGGTGCTCAATATGAAAATGTAGCAAAACCAGTGGTGGCTGGTGACTTCAAATTAAAGGTTGGCTGCAGGAGACAGCTGAGTGGGTGGGGGCCAATGGGAAGTGGTGTGGCCAAATAAAAATGGGTGTGGCTATGCTCAAAACCACAACAACTGGAACTTTCATTAAATATACTGCCCTGGTTGTCAAATTGTCATTATGAGAGTCCAATCAAGACAAAATGAAAAAATATTTCAATGCATTGGCTACATGACAGCTTACTTAATATCTAGACGGAAACAAAAAGGTTGTGAGGCATGAAAAAATAAATTACTTTTTAAATAAATTACTTGAATCCCAGTCAAAATCAAATATAAAAAACAAGCAGCACTCAAATCAAACCACTTTTCCTTGCATTGCAGTTCTAATTATAATTTATATTCAGCTTTATAAAAGTACCAAGTAACATGCTGAAAGTAACTGATACCCCCACTTGTAAAAATGTTTCTTATCCAAAAAACACCTGCTGCCTGACAACAACTATCTACTTGTTTCATGGGGAAGACATGATCAAAGTAAAAAATGAACATCAAACAAGAAACAAGCTCAAGCTAAATTGCTTAAAGGATTACTGCACAGGTTATGGACCACACATGCTATATTGGCATTCTGTTTAGTTTATGGGTAAAGCTTGCAAAGATGACTGCAAGTCTCCAACAAATGTAATGAGCTTCTGGAAATACTGTTATCCTGTCCTTTATTGCAAATACTGTCATATGAATTTCAATACCTAAGGCTTATACGTTATCTAGTTATGTAAATATTCTCTGCATGGCAATAACAAAAAGGCTTTCAATGTTGGTAATTCTTTAACAGTATGCTTATTAAAGATTACTTGCATCTTACAATCTCTGACAAGCTTACCTGATGGTCATTAAAGCATTGCTACTTAAACACAGAGCAACAGGGCACTGAGACAGCATGCATTTTCTGAATAATAAGAAGCATAAATCAAAAGTATAAAAATATGACAGAAAACCAGAACATTCTGCAAAATCAAGGACAGATGAAAAGTCACTGTCGTTCTTGTGTCTAACTTGGATGGGGAATACTCTGCACACTTACACTGCATAACTACTACTTGCCTTGCTTGGGCACATCCAGAGTCACTACATGGGGAGTTTGGTGCAACAAGTATGTCACAATTTGATATGTCTCTGGCTGATGGTGATGGCTCTGACACTCATACCTCTCAACCTCAGAGCAAGAAATCTGGAGAAAGCCATACATAGAAGTGGGACAAAGGCCCAAAAATAAGGACACTTTTTAAATATAAACTTAGAAAGATAATAGAATAGTAGTAGGTCTTGCATTAGTAAGAATTTTTTGAAAGATATGAAATCTGAAACTCAAATGTCTGCCATTATTTTCTAACTTCAGTCTTTAATGATTTGCCACTAATTTGGCAGAAAACCACAATTTTATGAAAAATGGACCAAAAATATGATGCAAAAATATAAAATTGCCAAACAATACAGCTGGGAACCTGTCAAAGAAGGAACACCTTTTTAATATTAGTACTGTTAACTTGAGCAGTTGACAAAATAGAAGAATCTGCATGCATTTCTGAAATAAAAGTAATCTATAACTCTGATCATTACAGTTATTTATAATTGTAAACCCTCCACGTTTTCTTCTAAAATTGCCATTTTGTGGAGGGATTATTAGGGGGAGAGCAACATTTTGAACCAAAATTGGGGGCAGTTGAGAGGTTTGGATATTCATAATTCTATAAAGCAATTTATTTGCACATACCTCTCAACCTCTTAATGCAGGAAATCTGGACAAGGCCAAATATATAAGGGGAACATACAAACAGTACTAAATATTGCTCTTGTATAAACTTAGACAGTTGATATAATAACAGGTCTTGTTTTAGCATGCATTTTTCTGAAGGTTATGACATCTGAAACTCGAGATCTGTCATTATTTAGTGACATAATTCCTATATGATTTGCCAGAAAACCACAAATTTTATGAGGAACAAACCAAAAATAAGAAGAAAAAAATCTATTCATTCTGCAAAAATCTGGACAGTTGAGAGGTATAGTTCAGCTGGGACTGTCTTTGAGTTTGCTGCCCTTCCCCCCTTACAAAATCATGGTCGAATTGAGCCTCCCCCCTGCAGCCATTCCAATGTCGCATTCCTTGGTTATTTTGCCCAATTTACCATAAACACTGTAATGTGCATACTGCTTTACTTCTGCAATGATTTGGATTTCATTTGAAAGTTCTGTTTTGCATTTTACAACACAAACACTAATAGATATCTGCTAAATAAAGCAATGCAGTCTCACAATGAAAATAGACTTAGCATTAAAACTTCTCTGCCCTTGAAACTCACATTCATTGAAACAGCACTGAAACCCACATTCAAAGAAAATGCATTTTGCCAGTAGCCGATAAAGATTAACTCTAGGATGTTTTCAAATCACAGGCCCCTTGCACATGAAAAATACACATGCTCTTTGATACACCTTCCTGATTGTATTAAATGATATTCCTTGTACAATATAGTACTGTTTTATAGGGCATTTTAAATTTGTTTTGAACATTTTTCCAGTAAACAATGAAACAAAATGCATGCACCAATAATGACAAAACTGGCCAATTCAGAACATTTCCATCATAAAAGTCTACTCAAACGTCTGCAGTCCACCAATATCAGTAAATACTTACAATCTCTGAAGAAGTCAAAGTCATCTAAATAATTCAACATTAAAGAGATCTGTAACTAATGAACAGATTGCTGCTAGCAAACAACTTTATATTTCATTGTTTCATCTACAAATAAAGTGTCTGTTGCCCTTGAGGAATAAATTGCCTATGTTACACTAAAAAATGATAAGCTAGTAATATTGCAATAGGGAATGGATGGCAAACTGATAACAGGTTCATAGTTACTAGGTATCTTCACTGAAAAGGAGTGCACCATCCACCCCCTTTGCAACATAGTACAGTATCAGCAATACATCTACTTACTGTGGGAATAAAACCCACAGCCTTCTGCATCAAAAGCAAGTATACTACCTGTTGTGCTATAGACAATGCAAGCAGACTCAGCATAAGCAGCACTAAACTTTTGTTCCCCTGCAGTTCTCAGCTCCTTGTAAAATCTACTCAACACTCAGCTGTATCTCTGAACTTTGCAGCACAAGAAATCTGGAAAAAGCCAAAATTTATTGGAGCGGGGGGACAAAAGCCCACAAACCAGGGACACATTTTAAACATTGCTTGTATAATGTTGGAAAGTTGCTAGAATAAAATGCTGTGTTACTACCATACATTTCATTGCCAAGTCTTGAACCCAGGACCCTGTGCAAAGCAGTCTGAGCAAGATACCACTATGGAAAATCAGCTGGTTTGTGAAAGCAAGAAAGACTGAAACTTAAATGTCTACCACTTAGTGAATTCAGTTCTCATTATAGCTGTCAACCTCTTAGCACAAAACACCTGAACAAAGCCAATAATGGGGGACTACAGCCACAAACATATTCAGTTAATTCAGTTCTCACCATAGCTCTCAATCTCTTAGCAAAAACACCTGGACAAAGCCAGTAATGGGGGAATACAGCCCCCAAACATATTCAGTGAATTCAGTTCTTACCATAGCTCTCAACCTTAGCACAAAAAAACTGGACAAAGACAATAATGGGAGAATACAGTACCAAAAATAGGGACAAATTTCAAATATCCATCTTTTAAACTTAGAAAATTGCTAGAATAAAAGGTTTTGTGTTACCATGTACTTTCTGAAGAATATGAAGTCTGAAATTCAAATGCTTGTCATTTTTATTTATTTAACATTTGTTAACCAGGAAAGTCTGATTTGGAACAAAAGCCAGCTTTCAGCAGAGGCCCAGGGAGAAACACTTCAGACACATGTCTTTGTAAGATAGGAGGACACCAGAGCACACCCACACAAATACAGGGAGAACATGCAGACTCCACACAGAAGGTACTCCAGCCAAGAATCAAACCAGATAACCTGTAGTTGTTAAGCAACAATACTACCACCGCACCAATGACTGTGCAAATGCACAAAAATACAGAAACCACAGATTTTATGAAGAACAGAACAAATATGAGGCAAAAATCTGCAATTTTTACAAATGGTGGTGGGTAGGGAATTCAGGCTATTGCCCAAGGTAGAGAGTTCAAGCCTGTTCTATTCTCTGCTCACCACCATGTATCCTGAGTTCTCAGTTCTCTAGCCACACACACACATACACACAACCTGAGTCATCCACTGCATTGAGAGCATGTCCTTTCCCTTCCTGCAGCCAACTCATGTTTGTTTTCTTTTCTGTTTTACAGCTGGAGTGGCTGCAGTTCAATAGCATGAGCTGCCCCTGAGCAAAACCCACACTGCAATGGATCCTGTTATTTACACAATCACACCAACACTCACCTAGAATACTGGTGACTCACACACTTGCCAATACTGAGTTTCAAACACCTATCTAGCTATGTATTAGTACTATGGTGTTACACAGTTACCGCAAATGCCACAGTGGTTATATGCTGAAGGATGGTCCAAAGGTATCTTTGAAGGTGTGTGACATAAGCTGTAGTGCTAAAGGAGGGTTGAGGGAAGGGCAGTAAGTGTGAATGACCATAAAAGCAGGTGTCAACAAAAACTCACCCACAAACACACACATTTCCACAGTTGCTGGGTTCAGGATTTGAACTCCTACCTAACCAGTTTGCTACACAATGGTATTACACAGTTATCATAAGTGCCACAGCAGTTACATGTCAAAGAGCTGTCCAAAGGCATCTTTGAAGGTGAGTGACACCAGCTGCAGTGCTCAAAGGAGGGGTGAGGGAAGGGCAGTAAGTGTGAATGACCACAAAAGCAGGTGTCAACAAAGACTCACACAGATTTTCACAGTTGTCAGGACCAGAATTAGAGCTCCTAACTATTTTCCTACACCATGGTATTACGCAGTTATCGGAATCACCATGGCAGTTATATGTTGGAGAGCTGTCTAAAGGTATCTTTGAAGGTGAGTGACATCAGCTGCAGTGCTAAAGGAGGAGTGAGGGAAGTGCAGTAAGTATGAATGACCACAAAAGCAGGTGTCAGCAGTGACACACACACACATTTTCACAGTTGCCAGGATCAGGATTAGAACCCCTACATAACTAGTGTACTACGTTATGGGATTACACAGTTATTGCAAGCACCATGGCAGTTATATGATAAAAAGATATCCAAAGGTGAGTAACATCAGCTGCAGTGCTAAAGTAGGGGTAAGGGAAAGGCAGTAAGTGTGAATGACCACAAAAGCAGGTGTCAACAAAGACTCACACACAAACACACACATTTTCACAGTTGCTAGGAGCATGATTAGAACTCCTACCTAACTTGTTTGCTACAATATGGTATTACACAGTTATTACAAGCACCATGGAGCTTATAAAGCTGAGGCTTGGCCAAAGGGTTATTTAAAGGGCTGACATCAGTAGGAGTGGTAACATGGGCAATGGAAAGTGCAGTGTGTGTGTGAATGGGCCATCAATCATTTCTCTGGAAACACACACACACAGACACACACACACACACACACACACACACACACACACACACACACACATTCTCTCTCAGTCACACACAGCTTTACATTTGACAGGACTGAGTATGCAAATACTACACAAATACTGGGTTTTACTATTGTGTTACACAGTTATCACAAGCACCACAGACACTATAGGGCTGAGGGTTACCAAAAGGAATGTCTACAGTGATTGACATCTGCACATCATGCGATATCGGCCAATTGGATGTGTAGTGGGTGGTACAGGTCTTATAATGGACTTTTATCTCTCATTGTCTGTCTCTCTCTTCCGCACATCTCTGTGGGTGTATGTTTGACATATTATAGTGTGTTGGCCTTGGATATGTGTGAGTATTCCTATCCAATGTGTGTGTGAAGCATAAATGGTGTACAATTTGGTGTGTGTGCACAGACATCTGCAAATGACAGATATGTATAGTCCACTGTGTTTTCAGACATGGGCTTCATTTCTCTAAGTGTAGGAGCATGCCCAGTATGACCTTCTGTATTGAGTGTATTAATCCATTCCAGGTAAGGTTGTACTCCAGTCCAGGGTTTGGTGTTCTCAACCTACAGATAGCAACCTGTTTCTGCAGGTTATCTGTAGCTAGATTGACAATATGGAGTCACAATGGGCGACAGATAGGGGGATACTGTAACTATTGCTGTCTGTGCTGCTTGGGTTACATGGTTGGGGTTAGCAGAGATATTCAGACATATGTATTGTTTTACACTGTGATATTTTATGTCATTGACTACTGACAGATATAATTATTTGCTCACAGTTATTTACTGGGAAATACAAGATGAATGAAGCTGTGTCCAGTATTTTGGTCCGCAGCCTATGCATTCTTGCACACTCCTGCCATTCTGGAGGGGTAGCTACAGACACTTGCTGATGGGTCTCTGTAAATGGTCCGACACCTTGGTAGTATGGTGGCTGAGGATCCCCTTGTTGCACATATACCATCTTAACAGAATGGCCATATCCTGCTGTGGCCATACCTCTCAGCTGTACAGATTCACCCAGTTTACCCAAAGGCAGGGCTCATATATCTGGTCAGTTCCCCTTCACATTGTGGTTTACAAGCATGTTTGTAACCACCCATTATTGGGTTTGCAGGCAGGGGTAGAATGCACACACATCAGAGTTTCAGACTTCACGCACTCCATGGCATCCATGCATCTACACCCCCCAATCTGTTATTCTATCCTCATCCTAACATTATGCAAACAATATCTGGGAAGTATCCCTATAGCTGGCCCTTCATCCCAGCAGTATTTATGGATTGGCCCCCAGTTCATGCAGTAGGATATGGGGGGCATGCTACTGGGATTTGCCAATATGGCCTTGCATTTGTGTTCTGTTGACTGTGTTACTTTGTTATTTGATACCCCATGAGATACCATACATTGGCAGTACAGGTGAGGCACAGGCCTTTGACAGAAGACTGTAGGCCATTTGGTAGTAATGCAGACCATCTGTAGCAGGCCAGGGCATTCCGTTACTCCCACATTCCCAGGCTGCGAGCCAGTGGATTCCCCTGGGGTGACAAGGTAAGTGTCTGAGGTGTTAATGGCAATAGCTCCTGTACATATTGACCCATTGGTCCAGATGCATGCAGGGAGCTGCTTACAGCTAGAGACACACCTGCATAAGACACCTCTTCAGCATGCTGCATTCTGTGGGTATTCCCATACAGAAGTGAGGTCATACTATACTCATTCCCAAAAGCAAGGCTATGATCTGTGATGAACCTGTGGCTGATGGTGGAGTGAACTGAGTGCATGTGTGATATGGAAGCTACTTGTAGCTGACTCACAGATATACCTGGAACATTCCCCTTATGATGCCTTGTGCAGGGACATAGGTAGTGTCGCATTACTTCATAACTGTGCCTTTTGTGGTGTGCCAGTGATTGTCCAGACTACATCAGTATTCCATACTACACAGACAACTAATGTGTTGCTAACCTGTATGTACAATTCCAAAGTTGTGTGCAGTTGACAGTTACATTTTATGCACGCTGTCTAGGGTACTTCCACCTGTGTACTGTGTGTATGTATGGACCCACATTCATAGCATGTCCATCTTTCAGATAGTGACAGACATTGACATCTGGACAGTGAGTATGGATGACTGCTGACATGGGTATTGCTGAGAAGCATTGTGGTTGGCACTGCAGTTGTCAGAACATGGCCCTGTCATCCACAGTATTGCCCATAGGCCACCAACACACAGCCCTCCATGCCTACAAGTTGACCACTTACACACAATATTGAACACATGACAACCTAACACATTGTCCCCTGCATATTGTACACATGCAACAATCTATCTTGTAGATTGGGACAGCTCAGGTAGTCTGTGCTCCACTGTTATTACACCTCACACTTAGTTACTGCATTTCTACATGGGATTGGAGGGGCACACCTGACGACTTTAAACATTTGCTATGACTGCACTGGTATTTCAGGTACTCTGTTGGCTTCCATTTCATTTTGTATTCTGACCTATCATGCAGACTGGAGGCATATCAATAGAGTACAGATCTTAGGTTTTATTGACCTACATTTCAGTTTCAGACTTCTTACCCTTCAGAACTGACATACAACTGCCAGACCTGTTGTAGTCTGTCTGTGTAGGTCTGGAGGGGGGGCTGTTAACCATTGCCATCAATTGGAGGCCTTAGAACACTCTTTCTTTATGGTCATCTACACCTGTCCTGCTGTCTGAGGCTGGTGGTGGGTATGTGAGCAGCACTGACAAGCACGTGTGTATCCTATAGAAACACATTTGGGCCACGACATGTATTGCAGTGGGATTTGTCACCTTGTCTGGTACAGCTTAGTATGTTGACAGCAGTATTTGTTATGGATTTCCTGCTTCCCATATAGGTGTCCACTATCTGCTGCCATCCCATTCAGCCACCTGATTCCCTTGCATGCTTACATCCATACCATAGATACAACTATCAGAACATACTACTCCATTCAGCAATTGATAGGAAGACTGACTTACCTTGTGTCTGTGCCAGTATTGAGGATGGTGCTGGAGGACTGATGATGTTGGATGCACATAGTACACTCCCTATACATGGTAAAGCACAGTTAGTGTCATGTTTGGCATCCCTTTTACTGTATGTGCAAGTCAGAGAGAGGTGTCATTCCCTGGGTCCCTACTGTGTCAGTGTATGTGCTATGCATTGTCTCTTTGCCAAGGCCTGGGCATATTGGGCACACCTCCTTCTGCCTACATGGGCAGGCTCAGGTAGTTCCTCCTCTGAGGCACTCTGTGCCTGTGATGGCCTTGGCAATGGTGGGGGTTGTGTGGCATTGCCCCGTGCTGTTCCTGCTTCAACTGTTTCCACAGGATCATATCATGTAGCATGGCACATGCTATGAACATTTGTGTACATGCAGCTGGAGAGTACTACAAAGCTGCACTAGATATGTCCAGGCAGTGGAACCATGACTTGAGCATCCCAAACACATGCTCTATTATGATTCTGGTTTGTGTGTGTGCCTCATTATGGAGTTCATGTTCGGATGTGTGTGCATTCCTGATGGGTGTCATCACCCACGGCTCCAGTGCATAACCAGCATTGCCCACTAGGTGGCCATGTGGGATGTCCCCACTGGCAAATGACTGGTACTGCTGTGTCATATGCCAGATGTGGGAGTCGTGATAGCTTCCAGGGCTGCCAGCACACACATTCAAGATAATGCCCTGGGCATCACACATGACCTGGCATTTGATGGAGGGGAAGCCCTTGTTGCTTATGTAGACCGTACCCTGCTCTCCAGGTGGTGCTTTAATGTGTATGTGTGCACAGTCTATAGCACCCACTACCTCAGGGTATTCTGCTATTTGGTGGAAGAGATGCATATTGCTGGTCAACGCCTCACGAGTGTTGAGGAAATATATGTGCTCACCAGCATGTGCTGACATGGCATCCAGGAACTGGTGGATTACCCTGGATGCTGATGCCTGTGAGATCTCCATGATATCCCCAGTTGGCCTTTGGAAGGTACCTGTGGCTAGTATTCTTAAGCTTACACATATCTTGATATCCACTGGGATGGGTTCCCCTCTGTTGATTCTGTGTGTGAGGCATGGCCGGCACAGCTCAACAATTTGCTGTAGAATGTCCCTGTCCACCCTATAGTGCTCCACTATCTCCAGCTAATGTAGCTCCTGGTAGGTTACCCTGGGTCTGTACACTCTTCTCCTTACTGTGGGTTGGTCGTCAGCATCCACATCCTCACCACCCACAGCCTCTTGCACATATTGATGTATGAGAGTGACTGCAGCCCCTAACATTTTGTTAGTTTTGTCAGGTAAAATTTCCCCATCTGTATATACCGTTGGTGTAGAGTTTGTGGGTAAAAACAGACTGGAAGGTGTTTGCATAGCTTATAGTAGTGTGCTGGGCTGTTCCATGTGTAATTGGCTGATTCTGATACATTTCACCTGTCAGTTATGCTAGTTCTCCTTGATTGCCTTCCTACTGCTGTTTCCCCAAACACCAGTCTTTAAGGTGTTTGCATACTTTATATTAGTGTGATGGGATGCTGCATGTGTATTTGGCTGATTTTGATACATTCCACCTCCCAGCTATGCTAGTTCTCCTTGATTGCCTTCCTACTGCTGTTTTCCCTGCACATTGGCTTCCCATTTAAGCCCAAAGGCACGCCACACATGCCCAGTGCTCAGATGTAAACAGAGCTGCTATTTCCTGTTTTTTTTTGTTTAAAACCTGGTGTGTTTCACACACACCCATTTAAGCTATGTACACAGTGCTCAGGAACTTCTGACACACTCCCTTCCTTAGCTGTGCTTAGCTAAGGGCAAACATGAGCCACAGCCAACGAGCTTACAGCAAGCATGACACGTCCCCTTATGAAATCATTCAGCTCTTAGACCTGCACTGTCATATTGCTGCACCTACATGGTTGGGTGAAAACTAATACTGAGAGGAAATCTGTGATACAGTATCAGTCCCCTCATTTGCATAAAACAGAATGCTAATTCATAGTTACCACACTCACACTCAGCCTTCCCCCTTAGCAACCACTACTCCCTGGTATTGTTGTCTTATGCATGCCATTGACTATCATGGCAAAATGCTGATTTGGGTTTAAAAGCTTATTTTCCACTTTTTTCTTATTTTCGGCCCAATCCCGTTTGCGCACCGCTGCCCTACGCTTAAACGGCCGAAATCGGCAAAAAATGAATAAAAGTTATTTTTTATAATTTTGCAACTATTTATCATGCCAGTGGCCATATATTTAGCCATTGGCATGTCTACTCCATTGAATACATGCTTTATTTGGAGCTGTCATGCCTTTGTTTTGTAATTTGCAGAAATGTATTCGGTTAGTAACCGAATACATTTCTGCAGGTTATACTATTCCTGCACAGACACCTGCCTGCTTCCTGGATCACTAATTTACCTCATTTGCATGGTTTTCACCTGTAAATGGGGTAATTAGCATATAGCAGTGGTGTCCGTGCAGGAATAGTATAGGAGCGCTTGTACACGTCCCGGGAGTTGGTTCCTGGATCGCTCGTCAGCCATATTGCGTGCAGTAGCTCTTGCACTATTCCTGCACACCGTGCAGAGCTTGCTGAATCCTGGGGATTATTGTGAACACTAATTTCTGTATCATTGCAAACACACAGTAACTGTTGTGCAGTCTGATGATGTACATCACATAAAGCATCAATAAATATGTGGAAACAAGAGCTATTAACTGCTGTGCAATTGGCACTCCCAGACAGTATGCATGCACACACACTTCACATGTACTAATCTGCATATACGTTTCAAAAAAGTACATTTAAAGTAATCTATGAAAAGAGAGAGAGATGCCAAATCAAGTCCAAATCCTAATAGGGGATAATAGCACACAGAAGAGAAGCTATGTGCTGTTAATAAGCTTCATCTTTCAGTCCTAGTTTGAATCCCTCAACTCTCCATTTGCTGATTCTGCAACTCACTTAAAGAGACAGTGCTCTTAGGTTGTTCCCAGAAAGAGGTACTTCTAAGCAGGGGGTTTATCTAGGTAAAAAAATAAAATAAAAGTATCTACATAGTTCCTGTTACAATGCGTACATTGCTCAACTGTATTATCTTGCTTCACTCTTATGCAATATTATACCAGATGAGCAATCTTCTAAGCAATTCGTAAAACTATTCCAGGGTGACAAAGAGCTAAGATAGGCTCCCCTACAGTACTGCCCTATTAAAGCCTGCTATGCTTCTGAACTGGATATCAAGCTCATAGTATTAAGGAAATGTGTGTTTTGATGACCAGGCAGCAGTTTCACATATGTCTTTAGTACGGAGACTCTTAAAAAAGCTACAGAAGTGGTAGCAGCTCAAGCAGAATGTGCCTCAGTGCCTCTAGGTGTTTTATTGTATTTAGGTTCATCATTTCATAGGTATATACTAGGCTAATGACCACAAGAGCCTTTATAAGCCTAGCCATGCAACCCAACCCAACACTGGACATCTATTAGGAGGGTGGTGTTAGTGAGGAGGTAGCTAAGGGTTTTGTGGGGAGGGTATGTTAGTTAGGGAATATTTTACTTACTGTCAGCCTTAGGGAATATTTTACTTACTCTTGGCCTCTATCCATCAGAAACGTGGGGACCAGACCAGGGGTGAATTTGCAATTTCTTATTCATTGGTCAAGGTTATGTTTGAATAGGGTCAGGGATAAACTCTGCTTCACATGGATATGGAGATTATTCCATAGTGCAGAGATCCTTTGAAACATGTATAGGTCTCACCAGCATGTTCTACTTATGTCACAGGCAAAGTTTAAATCCTTGGATCTAGTGTTTCTGCTGCTGTGCATTTAGCAGACATGCACAAGGTCAATCAGGGCTGGCTCTAAAGATGTCTCATATGCCAGGCTTAGATCGCCTCTCAGCAACAGAATGTACAGCTAGGACTTTAAGGCAATAGATGTAGGACAATGTGTTAATACCCTGAATTCTCCTGGTGAGGAAACTCTTTGGGTCTCCTACTGTTGCAAATGTCTGGTCAGGTACATGCTGAAGGGGGCACTGTACTCAATGATAGGTCTGATAAGAGCAGAGCAAAGTGGTACTATTATTTCCTTGGGTCTGGATGCCATACTCTTACCTATAAGTTGTATGACACAGAATGGTTTTCTTACTAACTTGTCTGTGTGTTGATCAAAGGCCAGATTACTGTCTACATACATTCCCAGATCCCTAACTACCAGATAAACTCCTAGGGTTGTTTTATCAATGGAACAATCAGCTTGGATGCATGTGTTCCCAAAAGGCATAACAATGCATTTATTGGCATTGGATTTTAATCTGTGGCTTTGGCACCAGTTATTTGTCTGTGTTACACCCTCT
This sequence comes from Protopterus annectens, assembly GCF_019279795.1. Taxonomy (NCBI): domain Eukaryota; kingdom Metazoa; phylum Chordata; order Ceratodontiformes; family Protopteridae; genus Protopterus; species Protopterus annectens. The sequence continues at coordinate 386,766,537 of NC_056736.1, forward strand.
TGCAGGATGTTAGTGTCATGGGGGGGGGTCTATGATAGCTCACACTTTACAGTCATCTGCAAACTTGGTGAGACAAAGGCCCTTGATATTAGCTTTGATTTCCAAGAAGTAGATGTGAAACATGAGCAGGCCTAGCATGGAGCCCTGCGGCACTGTGCTGGTGACTGGTCTCTTGGGTGAGGTGATCACATCAATCCTGACTGACTTTTTATGTCCTGTTTGTGAGTCAGCTGGCAATCTAGCAAGTTAAGTAGGGATTTATGCCTAGTTCTGTGAGTTTATCAGCAATACTTGAGTAGGGTATCATATCAAATATTTTAGCAGTAGGTAGTATGCACCATTTTCCCCTCATTCATTGCCTTGGTGACCCTATTAAAGAAATATACCAGGTTAAGTAGGCAAGGCCTTCCCTTGACATAGCAACATTTGGATGGATCCAATATCTTTAGGTAGCCAATATCCTTGTTGATTATTTCCATGATAATTTGTTCCATGGCTTTGCATATTAGACCTCATATGGATGGGTTTGTAGTTTCCATGGTTGGCTGATGGACCACCTTGTGAAGAGGGATGGTTATTGTAGTTATCTTTTCCTTTAGTAACCTGTTTTAAAACTATAGTTGAAGAGTGTTTCAAGTGGTCCTGATAGGTCATGTTTTAAACTATTTACAAAGCAGCCTGGAATACTGTCAGGGCCCATTGAGGTAGTGTTTTTGATCGTGTCAAGTGCTGCTAGGACCTGCTCCCTTCAGATAGATGGGGGACATGCTAGAAGGGATTTCACAGGTAGTAGCAGGGGATAGTAGGTGGGGTGAAATTAGAGCTGAATTTGTCAGCCAGTAGATTCACTATGTCACCCTAATCAGTGAAGCTGGTGCCATTTACCACCAGTTTAGCACACTGCAGTGTGTTGACATAGTTGAAGATCACCTTGTGGTTATCCTTAACCTGAGAGGCTATTCTGACTTCGTAATTGGCCTTGTTGGACTTAATTACACCTCTCAGTTTCTTGTTCAGTTTAATCAGTGACCCCTTGTCTTTAAGAGAGCTGCTTTTTATGATTTTGGTCATGCTTTTTTCCTTTTGTTATCTGCGTCTATATTACAAGATTGAATGCTTAGGTGATCGAACACCTAAACATCGAAATGTTGAACCCAAAAATGTTGAACGGTGCAGGAAAACACGTCGGTCGGCCACGGAAAAAAAAATTTACACCCAAACTAAGTGGGGGGCTTCACCCCCACACCTCCCAACATGGGGAGATGTGCCCCCCACACCCACCCTAACTAAATATACCAACTCCGAGATCGCTCTATAGAAGACAAAATGGCAAGATCCGGCGAACGGCCAAGGGAAATCTTTCTCTGTTAAATCGGCCATTCGCTGTTTTTTGCTTTCAATATTACAAGTTCGATGTTTAGGTGTTTGATCACCTAAGCATTTGATCTTGTAATATAGACCCTGTTATATACCCTGTTAAGATTAGGATTCCAACAGTGTGGTTTGTTTTTGGTGTTTGTTATAGGTTTAATTCTAGTAGGTACAACTGTCTCTATGCAGCCATTTACATGTTTGTACATGGTTTGTGTGAACAATTCTGCATAAGTTGCTGTGATCTCGGGGTTCGGGGGGAACTGAATTTTGACAAACTGTCAATCAGTAGAATGTAGTTTGCTTTAGAATAGTTGCATTTTCTGAGCTGATTTTTATTTTGAGGGAGACAACTTTATTATCTGATCTCAGTAGTGAGGATGTGACTCAGGGAGGGCGTGCACCACTCTTCCATGTTGGTGAGTACTAGGTCCAGTATTTTTGAACCTCTGACTGAAGCGCACACTATCTGAGGTCCAGGGCAGCTGTGTTAACTAACTCCAGGAAACTTTGTGCCTTCTAGTTTGAGTCAGTTTATATTTTCCAGTATTTATAGAGGTAAAGTCCCCCATGAATAGGGTGTTTGGTTGGATGGTGAGTTTCTCCAGTACATCTAGGTAAGAGTTTCTTGGTGCATAGAAGGTGATGTATAGCTCACTAGGATATGGTAAGGGACTTTATTTATGGTGACTTGAATGTGAATGAACACCAGGGCATCATCCTGTGAACATTTAAGTGTGTAATTGTTTACTTGTTTAATTGATATAATATAAAAGCCATGATTTTTTGGTGTGTAAATCATCCCTTGAAGGCATAAGCCAAGGTACTAGGAGACACTAGTAAAGATTGTTTTGGCTTTTAGCATGGTCCTACATGTGTTTTTTTTTTCATCAATTATTGTTCTAGTGGGTTTTTTTTTACATCATCCTGTTTAACCAACCTGGAGGTATATTTGTTGCTGATGCAGATCAATACACATCCACCTTTAGTCCCTGACTGTGCTGCTGTTGATCTAAATGTGTGGATGGCACTGTAGCCTTGCACTGCCAGAGTGATTTCTGTGGCTTTAAACCAAGTCTCGGTGATGGCACAGATGTCTATATTCTCTAGAGTCAGTAGACAGGGTAGGGTGTGGAGGCTCTTGGCACTGACCAAGTAACATCTTAAAGTTGCTTTGAGTATTTGTTTTTTTTTTTTTTTGCTATTTTGGAGGTTTGTCATTTTGGTATAGCCTAAAATAGGCTCTATGGGGGAGGATAGGGATTTAGCCAATATCTGAAAGCCCAGGTGGGACAAGTGTAGACCATCCTTGGCAAAGCAATGTGGTCTGTTAACCATGTCCTCTCATGCTGACAGATATTTAATCCCTCTAGATTGACACCAGAAACTAAGCCAGTTGTTAAAATCTATCATTTTATTTTGTTCAGGCTGAGGCATCATCTTTGGTGAAAGTAGAATGTTGCTCAGTGCAAGGCAAGTACCTGTCTGCGGCACATATTCCAAGAGATCCATAATGTCTCTTTTCATATAATCCAGTGAGGTAAGTCTCAGGTCATTTACACCCATATGGGCTATGATAGTGGTACCTGTGGTGCAGTGACTTGAGTATGTGTATGATATTGTCGATCCTAGCTCTCAGTATCACTCACACACTTAGGTTAGTGCACCACAGGTGCCTGCATGAGTGCAGTGATTAATTGCAGATCTTAGTTCCCGATAAGCAACTAACAGTTATGTTTTCCTTGTCTGGTCAGGTGAGTGGGGCATGCATGTGTTATTCAATGGAATCTCCTATGACAAAAGTCTGAGGTAAAGTGTTTGCTTGTCTTATGGGCTTTGATCTTGGGGGTTCATTGGGTCTATGCAAATGTGAGTTGTTTGGTGTTCCTTCTGGTGTGTACTGGGGTTATTTGTCAGCTTAGGAGGTGGTTGAGGTTTGGGAGGGTTTCTTTTAAGTGCCTCAGCATAAGATGGTCTACGTGTGTGGTGAGCAGTATGTGTGTTGGACATATTGGTCTGTTTTTGACAACCTTGTTTGAAAGTGAAATTTTTGCATCCAAGGAATTGCAAATGTACAGTACATCTCTTGCATACTGTGTTAGTTTCTTTAAGGATTAAATGGCTGTCTGAGAACAGAAGAAAGTTGCTGCATTGTCTCAGGATGCCCATATATACCAGGCTGGCCTCAGAGACATTTGGAAATTTCATCCCTATGTTGTCCAAATCTGTATTAGAGTGGGCTATTATGGTTTAAGGATTGTGTTTTGCGGAGTTCTCTTGGAGTGGTTTCTAGGGTAATAGGCACAATGGTAGACAGCGGTAGGAGGTATTATTACTGTTTGATGGGCATGCTAGATGCTCTATGCTTAACTGTGTACAATACCTCACTGTATTACAGGTTACAGTCCTAATACTACATTTATAAGTAAATTTTACTAAGTGTTTGCTTCTGTACAGGGCACTACCAACTGTCACTGGGCGGTGAGCAGCACCACACTCCTAATTTATAGCAAAAGTAAAAAGCTGAAATCTGGTCAATAAACAACTACACTCTCAACTCTTCTGGAGTGCTTCCCAACTTAGAATGATCAGGCAAACACCTTCTACCACAAGATGGATGATTTGGTTCTTCTAATGTGAAAACACAGCAAAAAGGAACCATCAAAAGCAATTAACAACAACAAAAAAATAGTACCTGACTAGATCACCTTTCTGTAAGGCAGTTTAAATCCAAACAGTCCAGAAACCAACAATAGATAAAATGAGTGATTTATATGGCAAAATTACAATTACATGCTTTAAAATGCAGGCAAACTGTAGCAATCACTTAACGCATGAAGCGCGAGTGCAAAAAATCAAATAAAGCAACTTATATTAGCCTGGATGGATTTGGATACAACAGAAACACTTTAAAATCACAGAACTTTGTGAAAGTAAGCAGAGAGCTAAACAAAAATAACCAATTTACAACAAACATAAAAAGGCTAAAATCAACTTTTGTGCCATCTGGCCAATAAAAAAATATATATACTTAGAGTACTTCTGGAGTCCTTCCCAACTCAGAATGACCAGGGAAACATCTTCTGCCACAAGATGGATTATTGGGTCTTTTTAATAATGTGAAAACACAGCAAAAAGGAAACCTCAAGCGCAATTCAACAAGAAAATAACTTTGTCAATGAATAGATTGTCTTTCTGTAAGGCAATTTAAATCCAAACAGATTAGAAACCAACAGCTAACAAAAAGAATGATTTTATATGGCAAAATTACAGTTAAATGTTTTAAAATCCAGACAAACTGTAGTGATCACTTAAAATGAGAAGTGCATGTGCAAAAAAATCAAATAAAGTAGTTTATCATAACTGGTATGTCTCTGGATATAGCAGAAACACTAAAATCACAAGCAATGACACCAAGCTTTACTGTGCTCTGTGAAAGAGAGCACAGAAAATACACATACTTTATAGCAAACAGAAAAAAGCTGAAATCTAACTTCTCTGTCCTCTGGACAATACATTACTACACTTTGGGCTCGTCTGCAGTGCCTCCCAATTGAAAATGAGCAGGCAAAATCCTTCTTCTACAAGATGGATGACTGGTCTTCCTATTATAAAAATCCAGTTGGTGAAACTGAACTGAGGAACAACATTGACCTTGGCTAGACCACATTTCTGTAAAGCGATTTAAATCAAAATAATTCAGAAATTGGCAAAACACAAAATGAGTGATTTATATGGCAAAATTACATTTAAATGCTGTACAGATGTGGAAAAAACTGCAACAATCACTTAACATATAAAGTGCAAATGCAAATAAATCAAATAAAGTAACTTATCTTAGCCTGGAAGGCTCTGGATACAGCAGAAACACTTTACAATCACAAATGAGGATGGGATGCCAAGCTTTGCTGAGCCCTGTGGAAGACAGCACAGAGCTACACAAACACACCTAAATTATAGCAAACAGAAAAAAAGCTTAAATCCTATTCCAGTGCCCTCAGGCCAATTAATAGCTACACTTTTAACTCTTCTGGAGTGCTTCCCAGCTCAGAATGACCAGCAGGCAAACATCTTCTTCCACAAGATGGACAATCTGGTATTCCTAATGAAAATACACAGCAAAAAGGAACTCTCATGCAATTCAACTGCAAAACAATGCTGTCCCTGGCTAGATGGCCTTCCTGTAAGACTGCTTAGATCAATAGTTCTGAAACAAGCAAAAAACAAAAAGAGCGATTTCTATGGCAAAAATTACAGTTAAGTATTTTAAAATTTATACAAACTGCAGTGATATCTAATTTACAGCAAACAGAAAAAAAAAATGAAATCCTACTCCTGTGCCCTCGGGCCAATTAATAGCTACACTTTGAGCTCTTCTGGAGTGCATCCCAGCTCAGAATTACCAGGCAAACAACTTATTCCACAAGATGGACAATCTGGTCTTCTTAATGAAAATACATAGCAAAAATGAGCCCTCATGTGTAATTTGACTGCAAAACAACTCTGTCCCTGGCTAGATGGCCTTCCTGTAAGACTGCTTAGATCCATAGTTCTGAAACAAGCAAAAAACTAAAAGAGCAATTTCTATGGCAAAACTACAATTAAATGCTTTAAAATTTAGGCAAACTGTAGTGATCTTTTTAAAATATGAGATGCAAGTGCAAAAAATAAAATAAAGTTACTTATCTTAGCCTACAAGGCTCTGGATACAGCAGAAACCCATTTGAATCACAGGCAAGGATGCCAAGCTTTGGTGAGCTCTGTGGTTTTAGCTCTTCTGAAGTGCTTTCCAATTCAGAATGACCAGGCAAACACATTCTGCCACAAGATGGCTGATCTGATCTTCCTAATGTAAAAACATAACAAAAAGGGACACAAGTTCATTTCACCAACAAAACAACTTGTCCCTGGCTAGATTGCCTTTCTGTAAAATGATTTAAATCCATATAGTTCAGATTTCTCAACTGTACAGATTTTCACAGGATTTCCAGATTTTTGATTCATATTTTTGGTCTCTTTCTCATAAAATTGTGGTTTTCTAGCAAATTATTGGCAAGTCATTTAGGTTTCAAGTCAGAAAATAATGACAGGCATTTGAGTTTAAGACTTCATACCCTTCAGAAAATTCATGTTAATCCAAAACGTGTTATTCTATCAAACTTCTTAGCCTGTAAGGAAAATATTTAAAAAGTGTCCCTCTTTTTGGGCCTTTGTCCTACCCCCGCCCCCCACTATTTATGGCTTTGTCTAGATTTCTTGCTATAAGAAGTTGAGAGGTATGGTTCAGAAACCAACAACAGACAGAAAGAGTGATTTATATAGCAACATTAATATTAAATGCTTTAAATGCAGGCAAAGCATCAGATAAAGTAGCTTTTCTTAGTCTGGATGACTCTGAATATAGCAGAAATACTTTAGAATCACAGGCGAGAACTCCAAGCTTTTTTGAGCCCAGTCAAAAAGAGCACAGAGCCATGCAGACACACCTAATTTATAGCAAACAGAAAAACACTGAAATCTAACTTTGATGTCCTATGTCCAATAAACAACTACACTTGAGCTCTTCTGGAGTGCTTCCCAACTCAGAATGACAAGGCAAACACTTTTGCCTGAAGATGGATGGTCTGGTCTTCCTAATGTAAAAACACAGCAAAAAGGAGCCCTCAAATGCAATTCAGCAACAAAACAACTTTGTCCCTTGCTAGATTACCAGTTCAAACACCAACAACATACAAAATGAGTGTTTTGTATAGAAAAATAATATTAAATGCTTTAAAAATGCAGTGATCACTTACAATAAGAAGTGCATGTGTAAAAAGTCAAATAAAGTAACTTATCTTAGCCTGGATGGCTTTTGACACAGCAGAAACACTTTAGAATCATAGAAGAGGAAGCCAAGCTTTGCTGAGCTTTGTGGAAGTGAGTACATAGTCCCACAGATGCACCTAATTTATAATAAACAGGAAAAAATCTCAAATCAAACTACTGTGATCCCTGGCCAATAAATGACTACACTTTTAGATCTTTGAACAGGAACTCTCTTGAGAAACATATCTGTCTCTCCAACATGTCCTTTTCATGTCACAAGCAATCTAGCAGTTCTGTTTGTTTTGCAGATGTGCAAAAGGTTTATCAAACAGAGTCCAGGGATGCCTTGTATGCCAGGCAAAGATTACCTCTCAAAAATCTGTATGATACTAAGTAATGAGACAGGGCTCTGAGGTGATCAGCATAGGACATTGTGTGTACCCACTGTATTCTTTCTGTAAGGAACTGTTTTGGAGATTCCAGTTACTGCATGTGTCTGGTCAGGTACATACAGAAGGGGCATTATACTCTATGATGGGTCTGATGAGGGTAGAGTACAATGGTGCAATGACCTCTCTGGACCTAGACGCCATGCCTTTAATTATAAGTTGAGCAACATAGAGGGATATTCCTACTAACTTGGGCGCATGTTGGTTGAAGGCTAGGTTACCATCTACATAAGTTTCCATATCCCTGACTAGTGATTCAACTGATGATATAGTCACCCAGAGTGTCTGGCTTCCCAAAATGTACTATAATGCATTTCTTGGCATTGAGCTTTAAGCCACAACTTTAGTATCCAACGTTTGTCTGTGTTAAACCTTCCTGAAGGGTGTCCTTGTCTTGGGACGATTCAATGACTGCTCCCAGTTTACAATCCTCTGCGAGCTTGGTCAGCCATAGGCCTTTGACATTAGCTTTAACCTCTGAGAAGTAGATGCCAAACAGGAGTGGGTCCAACACAGAAACCCAGGTGACTCCACTGGTGATTGGTCTCCTTATGAAGGTGGCCTCAGCAATCCTAACCTCTTGGGTCCTACTCTTGAGTCAGTTAACAATCCAGTATGTTATAATGAGGTTTATGCCTAGTTCCATAAGTTTATTGGCAATACCTGAGTGGGGTATTGTATCAAATGCTTTAGTCAGATCTAGGTAGGCAGTATGCACTGCTTTCCCCTCATCTATTCCCTTAGTGACCTTTTCAAAGAAGTCCACCAGTTCAGTAAGCATGGCCTTTCTTTAACAAAGCCAAACTGGGCTGGATCCAGTGTCTGGTGATCTCTTATGCTCTTGCTGATAATTTCCTTGATAATTCTTTCCATGGCTTTGCAAATAAGACTAGTTGGAGTAATGAGTCTTTAGTTTCCAGGATCTGTTGAAGGTCTTCCCTTATGAAAGAAGATGAACATCTAAATTCTTCATTCTTGTTGCACAGTTTCTGTTTGAAGACTATAGTTAAATAATTACTCCAGGTGCCCAGTTAAATCATATTTTAGGCTGCTCAGGAGGCATCCCGAGATGTTACCGGGGCCCATTGAGGCTGTGTTCTTGGTTTTAATGAGCGCAGACAGTACATGCTCCCTAGTTATAGTTGGAGGGGTTATGTTTGAGGATGGCTGGGGATGATAGAGGAGTAAAGATGGAACTGAATTTGTTTGCTAACAGGTTTGCTATATCTCCAGGCCCAGTGAATGTGGCATCATTAACTACCAGTTCAGCACATTGCTGCGTGCTACCCTTGAGGTTTCTGACATAGCTGAAAAAGGTCTTATAGTTATCTTTCGCTTGGGATGCTATATTAACCTCAAAGTTGACTTTATTTTACCTAATTAACCCCTTAGTTGCCTATTTATTTTGATGAGAGTTTTTATCTTTATGAGAATTACCCTTTCGGATTTTTGCCTTGTTTTCCTTTTGTTGTATATCCTGTTTAATTTGGGATGCTATCAGGGTGGTTTGTTTCTGGACCTAATTCTGGGCTTACTTCTGGTAGGTACAGCAGCCTGTATGCAGTCACTAACATGGTTTTACAGTGTTTCTGAGAACAATTTTGACAAACCATCACTTAATGAAAGGTAGTTTACATTGAAATAGTTTCTGCTACTGTTTTTATTTAGTTGGGTTAAGAAGTTGATTTTGATTTCAAAGGAGACAGATTTATGGCTGAACCTTTACAAGGTGGATGAGACATTGGGGTGGGCAGCATTCTTCCATATTTATGAGCATGAGGGCCAGTATGGTGGAGCCTGTAGTTGGTATATTCACTATTTAGTCAAATGTGTTTGTATTTACGAAGTCCAAAAACCATAAAACCACTTGCCTTTCCTAAAGGAGAAACCTTGAGATAAGGGGACGTTTTGAGGGGAGGAGTGCTGTACCCAGAGGTGTCTGTTTCCTTCTTGTAATTGGGGTGCTCTATGCCTCAGTGTTTGTTCCACTTGTAGTCCCTGTTGGAAGAAGAGTAACCTGTCTCCAGTCCCTGTTGGAATAAGAGTTAGTTGCTCTTTGGAGAAATAATGCAGACAGTACTCAGTTCCTGTTTAAGTTCGCAAGCCTTTATTAGCAGATGAGCACTGCTTAGAAGACTGAGTTACAGTGGTTACAGCATGTATTTTTATTTGCCTCTTGGTGGGAGGGTATATGGTAAGTCTGCCCATTATGTCATAGAGGTGTTTCTGGGGAGGGGTTGCTTATATTAAAATATCCTATGATGTCATGGTGGGCTTAACCATGTGTGCTTGGGGGTGGGAATACTTTCCAACAAAAATGATTTACAATTTGTTTGCCATCTAAGAAACCTTTACATTTACATGAGTGTTGTAGACAAAAACTTTTAGTTCATTAAAAAAAAAAGTATCCTTTTTTAAAAAAATACTAAAGTCTTATGAGTAATCCATTTTGTTAGATTGATGTTTCTTTTCTTTTCCTATTTATATTTGTGGAAAAAAGAAACGGCCTTTTTAGTGAGTTTTGGAATTGTAGTTACCATCAAAGGAAACATATGGGTCAGGGTTTTAGTTGTCTAAGTGCTGCAGCACCTTTGAAGCATCTTCATGAGATTTGCCTATGCAATAAATGAGTTTAATGTACATTCTTATTACAGGGAATCAAACAAATAATTAAAAAATATATACAAGGTGGGGAGGTAGCCTCTTGATTGATCAAAATATTTTAAATTACTGCAGAAATAAATACTTGGCATCCTAAAGGTGGTAGAGAACTGATTTAGCAAGAGAAAATTAGAAAGCTCCCTGCCACATGAGATGGTCAAATTAAGAAACCATACTGAAAGTGTTGACAAGCCACATGGTCCTGTTCTGAAGCAGAGTGCCTCCTATGAATTTACAACTTTTCTGAGCCCACTTGAACAAATGAAAACAAACATCTTAGAATTTGTAAAATAAATTAAATAAAATCACTAAAACCCAGTAACCCTACTGGTTCCTTGCAGGGATTGTAACTGAACCATTAAAGGTTATGGAACCATGGTGCACTCCAATCCAGGCAGTCAGCAGCAGCCATGGATCCATCATAGTCCCTCTGATTGCACGCCAAACAAATAACTAAAAAAATTTTAAGAAATATCAGACATAAAATATAAAAAATTCAAGGTGGGGAGGTGGCCTCATGATTGATCAGTGTATTTTCAATGACTGTATAAGTTAATAATTGGCATTCTAGAGGTGGTGGGGGACTGAATTAGATAGAGACAATCAGAGCACTGCCTGCCATATGAGTTGGCCATGTTAAGAAACCAAACTGAAAGTATTGTCTAGTCACGTGGTCCTGCCCCACAGCAGAGAAAGTACACTCCATATGAGCCATTTTGAGCAAATAGACCAACAGGAATTGTAAATGAAATAGAATAAAATAAAATAAAATGAAATAAAGTGACTACATCCAGTGACCCTACCATTTCCAAGCAAGAATCATAAATGAACAGCAAAAGCCATAGAACTAGGGTGCACTCCAACCCGGGCAGCCAGCAACAGCCAGGGAACCTACACTGTTCCTCTGATTCTTAGGGGTCTATATTATAATCTTGAAGCATCAGCTCTTTGAACACCTAATTATTGACCCGTAAACAGCAAAAGCTGAAAACTGTGAATGGCCACTTCCACAAATTTTTTCACAGGAAAAAAATTTGCTTGGGCGTTATCGGGAATTTGTCCTTTTCTCCAATATAGAGCGATCTCGGAGTTGGCATATTTAGTTAGGGGGATGTGGGGGCAAAGCCCCCCACTTCATTAGGGTTTGAAAGTTTATTTGTCTGTTCACCGGACAAGTGAATTATTTCCCTGTGAAAAAATTCACGGAAGTGGCCGTTCGCAGTTTTCAGCTTTTGCTGTTTACGGGTCAACCTTTAGGTGTTCATAGAGCTGACGCTTCAAGGTTAAAATATAGACCCAATTCCTATTTGGGGGTAAAGACCCAAGATTGTGAAAATCTAGGGTTACCAAGCCAAATAGAAGTATATTTTTGGCCTGGGAGCCAGAGTACAGTGTGGACAAAACCTAGGCACCAGAAAAGGTTGAGAAATAAATCATTAGGATGGTGGGGGGGGTCCAAGGATCAGGACTATGGTCTATCAAAGGGAATACAGATATCCACCTGGGTTTGTGGGCTCTGGGATCCATCCATGGAACAAAGATGATGGGGAAGGGGTGGGAAGTGCTGGGACAGCATATGCCTCAAAACAAGCCTCAAATAACTGGGGAAACTCCCATCACATATCTAGATATCAGATATGTCAAAACAGCAAGTGCACCCATTCCTGGACAGTTCAAACTGAGGAGAAGAAGAACTACCTAAACACATGAAATTTGTGGATTTTATATTTTGCTTTGTGCACTTTGGACTTTGGCAGCATGTTAGTATCTCTTGTTTTGTAACATTTCAGGGATATTACAGGTGCTTTACATTTTAAGGACTTCCAGCTCTTAAAAGGTATTTATTCATTCATTGCTTCCTGAGCCAATTTCTTTTTTTAATTTACTATATTTCTCCCTGGGTCACATTTACACTGTTCAGACATTATTTGCTGCAAAAATAAAGAAGAAACCTAAGGTCACTGAGGCTTACACTAAAGACACCTGCAGACCCTAACACAGAGAGTAATGGTATGAAAAATTGTAGAAATTAGCATCTCTGACATGGAAAAGGACTATCCCTTCACAAAACAGGTTTCATATATCAATTGTGATCCCTGTCCAAGTAGTCTTTTCCTATCAAAGGCAATATCAAGCAGGCAAGCCCCCAGCTCACCACTATCTGGGGATAACCTCGGCCAGGCCCACCTGTGCAGGCACACTTCAGTGTCTGCCACTAGCAATGGAGTCCATCGCATTCAAAAGACAGCGGTCCAAAATCCCAAAATTTAAAGTAATAACACCCTTACATAACATATTCCTATGTGAACACACCAAATTCATTGCAAGTTACCTAAGTAAATACATATATCACTTATTTAAAATAGTATTAATAATAATAATGTTGAATATTAATTCATCAGCTGCCATAAATTACATTAGTAACATAGGTTCATAGATTAGTACTAGGCTAACTGCCCTTGCAAGCCTAATCAAGTATCCCTTGTGAGGCTCAAACCTTGCACCTTGTGTTTGTAAGGCAAATACCTTAATCATTAGGCCACCCTACACAGGTTGCTTAAAGCATCACACTTGTTAAAACCATAAGCATATTTTTTATTTTTTATATTTTATATTTTTTATATAGCTGCTCGTCTTTCCCAAGCCTTTAATTTCAAAATAGGTGCTATACTGACGTTTAATCCTGGATACCTATAAGCCTCTAAATGTAGCAGCAAACAGTGAATGCCTACCGACTTTCAAATGAGGCACAGAAGACATGCTTTATGTATTTATTTATTTATTTATTTATTTATTTATTTGACATTTGTTAACCGGGTTGGTCCAACTGGGCTGCAGAGCCCTTTTTCATTAGAGACCCGAGGAGAAAAGCTCCACAGATAAACAGATACAAAAAACAAATATCATACATATTAACATGTGAATGTATACATGCAGGCAAAAGAAAATACATATTTATAAGTGAAGATGTTAGAAAATAGGCGTAATATTGAGGTTTAAAACAGCCTTGGTACATATTAACTATACAAAACATAGGTTCATAGGTTCATAGGTAGGTACTAGGCTATCTGCCCGAAGGCATTTATAAGCTTAGCCGGAATGTGTGGGGCATTGTACTCTATGATGGGTCTGATGATTGATGCGTAGAAGGGCCCAATGACCTCTTTCGATCTGGATGTAAACTCTTTTGTGATTAGTTGGGCCACATAGAAGGATTTTCTAACCACTTTGGCAATGTGATTATCAAAGGAGAGGTTACTATCTACTTGGGTCCCCAGATCCCTTATTACGTCTTCCATATTTAGGAAGCTACCACCTCTGTGGTAGTTTGTGGGTATTTTTTTTTCCAAAGGGAATGACTATGCACTTTTTGGCATTTAGCTTGAGGCCATGGTTTTGACACCATGTATCTGTCTCAGTGAGACCCTTTTGAAGGATGTCTGTGTCAGCCAGAGAGTCAATTATAGCCCCTAGTTTGCAGTAATCTGCGAACTTGGTCAGCCATAGTCCCCCTGTGCTTGCCTGTACCTCTGAGAAGTATATGCCGAACAGGAAGGGTCCTAGGACTGAGCCCCAGGGAACGCCACTTGTAACTGGTTTAGAGTCAGACCTAGCTCCTGCAACTCTTACCATGTGGGTTCTGTCCATGAGCCAGTTGGCAACCCATCTTGTGATGTAGGGGGTTGTGTTCAGGCTGGTGAGCTTGTCTATAATATATAAGTGGGGAATGGTGTCAAAGGCCTTTGTGAGGTCTAGTTAGGCTGGGTGGACCACCTTTCCCTTGTCTATAGTCTTGGTAACTGTCTCAAAGAAGTCCACCAAGTTTAGAAGGCATGATCTGCCCTTAACAAAGCCAAACTGGGTAGGGTCCAGTGTTTCGAGGTTTCCAATGTCTCTATTAATGAGATCCTTGAAGATGCACTCCATAGCTTTGCAGGCCAAGCTAGTCAGGCTTATAGGGCAATAGTTCCCGGGGTCCATTGTGGCTCCACCTTTGTGGAGTGGAATAACCATTGCTGTGTGCCACTCTGTGGGCATGTAGCCTGTGGAGAGGCTGAGTTTAAACAGTGTATTTAGGTGAGGGGTTAGCTCATCTTTGAGCTCGTGTAGGACGCAGCCTGGGACACCGTCCAGTCCCATTGATGCTGTGTTTTTGGTTTTGGAGAGGGCTGCTTTAACCTGAGTGTCTGTGATTTTAGGGGCACTACATTCTTCTGGTACAGTTATGGGCCCATTTGGGGGTGAGAGGGGGGTGACGTTTGCACTGAACCTGTCTGCCAGGATGTTGGCTATATCAGTTGGTTCAGTGTATTTTGTGCCATTCTGCACTAACTCCAAGCAGATTTGAGAATTGCCACTTAGATTCTTGACATAGCTAAAGAATGCCTTGTGGTTATCTTGGGAGTCCATGGCAATTTTTCTTTCGAAGCTAGCCTTGGATGATGTTATGAGGGAATGTAGTTTCTTGCTGATACTGATCAGGGATGTCTTCCCTTCTTGGGATTTTTCTCTTTTCTGTACTAGTTTCCTCCTTCTATTGTATTGCTTGTTTATGGCAGGGATCCACCAGACTGGTTTCTTTTTCTTGGAGGAGTGAGTCTTGGTTTTGTTTGGGATAGCACAATCCTTGCATTCTTGTAGGTGCCTGTAGAGTGCATTAGTAAAGGATTTTGCAGCTTGGACAGTGTTATCCTTTAGCATGGGGGCTTTGAAACTTCCCACCTCGGTCTTAAGTAACGTGAAGTTTGCTTTTGGAAAGTTTTTCATGGTGGTTTCTTTGACCGGGGGTGGTGGCGAAATGTGGATATCCAGAGTGATTAGTTTATGGTCAGATCTAACCAGTGAGGGGTTGACCTCCGATGTGGAACACCAGTCGGCCATGTTGGTGATGACCAGGTCCAATATGTTGTCACCTCTAGTGGGGATATTGACCAGTTGATCCAGGGCATTTGAGTTTATAAATTCTAGGAAATGTTGGGCAAGGGATTTCGTACTTGAGTAGTTCTCCCAGTTAGTGTTTGGGTAATTGAAATCACCCAATATCAGGGTGTTTGGTAGGACCTTTATGTTTCCCAGTGTTTCCAGGAATACAGAATGGGGGTCCTGGGACATGGTGGATGATCTGTAGCAAGCTATAATTTGAATAGCAGTTTTGCCCATTGTTAGTTGCACATGGATGATCTCTGAAGCATCGTGCTATGCCACTAACCTGGAGGTGTGGGTATCCTTGATGAATATGGATACTCCCCCACCTTTTGTATTTCAGTACAGGTTTTGTGGCCGAAATGTATGGTATGAGTTGTAGCCTGGTAGTGCCGGAGTGCTCCTGGAGCCTTAAACCAGGTTTCTGTTACTGCACATATATCGATTTTCTCCATACTGAGGAGTGCCTCGAGTGTGTGCATTTTGAGAATTAGACTTCTGGCACTGAGCAGCATTACCCTCAGTTTTTTGTTACTTGTGCTATTTACAGTGGTGGGTTTGTCTTTTGAGCCTTGCCTAAAAAAGACACTATGGGGGTGGCAAGAGCCTTGGCCAGTATTCGAAAGCCTAAGAGTGACAGGTGCAAGCTGTCTCTAGCAAAGCAGCGTGGCTTGTCGAGCATGTCATCCCTGGCTGACAGACACTGGATCCGCTTTGAATGACACCAGAAGCTTAGCCAATTTTTGAACTTGATAATTTTTCTCTATACCGTGTTATCATTCTTGGTGAGGGCAGGATACTACTCAGGGTCAGGGTCATACCAGTCTGGGCTACATGATCAGAGAGCTCCTCCATGTCTCTTTTCATGTAGTCCAAGGAGGTGCGGCTCAGGTCATTCACACCAACATGGACAATGACAGAGTCATATTTGTACTTGTTCTGGAGTGACCTGAGTGCTTGTGTTATGTGGTGGATCCTGGCACCCGACAGGCAACTAACAGTAACCTTCTCCTTGTTCAGCCTAGTGAATGGGACGTCAGTGTGCCTGACTATAGAGTCACCTATTACTAATGTGTTGGGTATGTTATTTTGCCTTAAGGAATGTGATTGTGTGGCACACTGGTTTTGTGAAGTATGTGTTTCATGGTTTGTGTTGGGGGGGGTGGAGGTTGCTTGGATGTCTGCTTTGGAGGTCCCTGTTGCTTTTGCAGATTTTTATTTAGAGCCTCCAAGTATGGTTTTGTGTATTTATGTGTGTTTTTGCTAGTGCTGGTTTCATAGGTCTATGTGAGACTGGTGGTGTGATGCAAGTAATTCCCTTCTCCTCTTGACTGCCTGGTCCTGTCTTGGGTTGAGAGAGATTAGCCTCCATTTTGGCTGTATAATTCCATCTCCTGCATGTATTAGTGTTTGGTGGAAGGAGGAGAGGGTTGTCTGTGTACATGAGGCAATTGTAACATTGCCTCAAAATGCCCAGATTCACCAGTTGGACTGCAGAGTACACCTGAAACTGCCCTTTGGACATGCCTGGATAGGTACAGTGAACTGTTTTACTGATTGGCTGATAAGGTCAAATAGAAAGCCTTGTCCTTCTCTACAGTATAGGGGGGGGTCTAGTGCTATGGTTTATTAGTGCTTGCTATGAGTTTTGGGCAAGTGCCAGGATGAGAAATGAATGATTTGAGTGCTTAAGTTGAAAGTTTGTCTAGTTCCAAGGGAAAAATTGAAGAGTAGACTTTGTGGACCCGGGAATAGTTATACCCTAGCTAACCGGCGCTGCCCAGCATGCAAAACCAAGCAAATGCGGGTTTCATAGCAGGGAAATGAAAGACATAGAAATTAGCCCAAAATGACCAATAAACTACTAATTTCTGGGCTGAAACCACTCCTCCAGGGACAGATAGGCTGCTCAAAGCTCCCTACATATAATAGAAAATTAGATTCCATCTAAAAATTACCTTCAGATATAAGGTAATTGTCTCTGATGATGGCAGGAAATGAGGACCATATATAGCTAGAACATTCCTTTAGGAGATGTCATCCAAAAATTGGCCAGAAGAAGGCGCAGCCATCTTATCATCATTTATATCAAAGACAAAGACTTCCCCCTCTGATCCTCAAAAGGAGCTTACAGGGAAGTGGAAACTTTACCCTTGCCCCCCCTCCCAAATTTGAATATACTGAAGCTTGCATAAACCTAAGAAGAAGTGAAAAATCAAAATTCATAAGATACATAAGGTGCCAGCTGGATGAAGGCCCATACACTTTTATTTGTGCACAAAAGGTGGCGTACAATGAAGAGAGGTTTTCACCAAGCTTGGAACAGGCATCTGAGCAAGGTCACTATGAGGCTGCCAGCCCAGCTAGCTAGAATTTTGTAAATAACCTATGTCATTTGTAAATATTAATATGATCCATAGGACTGTCTTGCAAATGTAAGTAAACTGAGTGTTATGTGCTGCGCTTGAAAAATATAACCACAGTGCACCCTACTGGAAAAGAGCAAAACTCTAAGAAAATAAGTTGAATTGTTTTATGATGGTGGTTATCTCGGCTAGGAGATAGAATGATTCTTTCCATTGTCTGGAAACAGAAATAATTACAGGTTTCCAAGGTAAAAGTGTTTAACAGTTTTACGACATCCAGTTCTAGGCACAACATCCAAGAGATAAGTATTTTTGACACATGGGGTGTTACATTTTAAGTTCCTGTTAGCCTGAGAACTAAAGGCAAAGGTGACAAGAATGATGTAATCTGAGATAACCCAGCAGAAATATTTGACAGTAACTTAAGAACTATCTCAGAGAGTGAGTCTGTGCATGTTGTATTTGTCTTTGGACCTAGAAACATTCACCCAGCACTTCTACCTGCATGTTGCTCTGTAAGTAAGACTTAGATTCCAGTGATTTCTTTTAGAGATAGATAGGAACTTAGTAAGATTCATTTAGATGTTTTCTGTATTTATGTGAGACTGCCCTGCAATATTGTTTTAAAATATTTTCTGTGATCTGAACTCTGTTGTCGCTGTGTTGAGTTACTGAGTATTGTCTTGTGCTTTTATTATTTATTATTAAATATATTTAAACCTTTTAATTGTGGCTGGTTTATTTAGAGACATTTAAGCTCTTAGAGTACTTGCATATGCACTTTGTAACACTGTAGATGTCACTCTTAAATAGCCTTAGTTTGGTCACACTTACCATTTGGATAATAGTAACATTACACAGTACAATTGGTCACCCTTTGGGAAGGGCTTTATAGTAGCTGATAGCTGGTTGGTGGCACTGATTACTACCTTATAGTCTGGGCAGAATGGAGGCATAGCTACTGAACCTATGCCAGCCTTCCCCAGGAGCATTTGTGTGTTTGTATATTTATCAAATCTCAAAGTGCGTGTGTGTGTGTGTGTGTGTGTGTGTGTGTGTGTGTGTGTGTGTGTGTGTGTGTGTGTATGTGTGTGTGTGTGTGTGTGTCAGCTACTTGGGCAGGGAAATGAAACACTGGTTGGACAGAGTGGGTGCTGGAGGTTTTGGCTTGACCACTCGGTTGAGATCTTAAACCTATAGCTGTGCCAGTGGAGAGTCTTATTGGGGATCTAGAGAGAGAGGGAAAAACCAGCCCCAGACTGACTGTGATCTCTGTGTGCTCTTAAGGGAAATTGTACTTTACTGTGTGTGTGCTTGTTATCCTCCCAATGTGCACATCCCTCACTGGTTTTAGTGGTGAGCATTGAGGCTCCTTGATTACTGGGCCAGTACAGAGGCATCACATATTAATTGTTTGGCAGCGGTGAAATAGACACATCACATATTAATTGGTTGATAGTGGTGAGATAGCCACATCACATATTAATTGGCTTGTAGTGGTGTGGGTATTAAATTCCTATAGCTTATGTACAGTGGTCACTGAAGGTGTTTTTGTACTCTAAAATCAGCCACGCAGTGAACATTCAGAGTTCATATCAAAATTGTTTTTTTTTTTGTTAGCTTAGTTAGTCAGGGAGAGCAGGCAAGCATGTCAGCAGAGGAGTGTGGCAAGCTGACAAGGAGCAAGTTGGCTGAGATTTGCCAAGCTAAAGGACTGGTGCATGCCAACCTGACTAAGGCAGACATGATTGCAGCTTTAGTCACAGCTGCATCAGAGACTAGCAACCAGGAGGATGATCAGACTGGCCGTGGAGATGTACAGCTCTCAGAAAATGGACAGCTCAACCTTTCCACAGAGGACTTAAAAATCCATTTGAAATTAAAGAGGCTTGAACTAGAGGCCAAGCATTTGGAAACAGAGGCAGCAGAGAGACTGAGGCATCTAGAGACTGAGGAAAATAAGAAACTGCTACGCTTGGAAGCTGAGTAGAAGGAGAGGCAGAGGCAACATGAAAAGGAGATGCTGACTCTTCAACAGAGTTATGGAGGTAATGGGGAAGGGCGTAACTGAACCCAGAAACAACAAAGGTCAGTAAATTTCTTCCACAATTTACAGAGGGGGATAATTTTGATAGTTTCCTTCATATGTTTGAAAGGGTATATAAACAGTATGATGTTGACCAAGGGCTCTGGATACGGTTCCTGACCCCCTTTCTCCATGGTAAAGCTATAACTGATCTTTCCAAACTGTCTGATAATGACTGCTTAAATTATAATGTTGTAAAAACTGTTTGCTAGAATGTTTGAAGTTAACACCAGAAGCTTATAGGAAAAAGTTTCATGAGCATAGATGCAAGGCAGATAAAAGTGTGTGTGAATATGTTGCTGAACTAAGCACTTATTTTCATAGGTGGGTGAGTGGATGTCAGGTCACCACTTTTGAAGGGCTGGCAGACCTTTTGGTGAGGGAACAATCTCTTAGCACTTTACCTGAGGACACGAGAATCTGGTTAGCTGATAGACAATGCCTTACTGTAGATGTGTTGGGGAAGAAGGGAGACCTATACTTAGCAAGCAGGGCATCCCTTCACAGGAAAGGGACACTTAGTGCTGCTCATAGGTCTAAGGGAGCCCATGATGGGCAGCCCAGACTGCTCCAACAGAATTTGCTGGTAACAGGGAAGCCACTAGTCAAGTTACACATCCAGGACCTAGGGTTAAATATTTTAAATGCAACACATGCTGGGGCCATGTACCATATAGATGTCAATGGAGGCAAGGCGGGGAACAAAACATGGGAGAGCCAGTAAGTGGGAATGACAAAATGGCAATGGTAGGTTGTCTTGAGACAACAAGGGTACCAAACTACTACCCTGCAGATGTCCTGATAGGGAATGATTTTGATAATGCAGTACCATGTGTTCTTGCAGTTACACACAGTCAGGCTTAGAGACAAGCATGTGGGTCTGGTAGCCTGGGGGAGACCCAGACAGAACACACACCTGCAGCCAGGACTGGTGAGGTGGTTACTTCAGGGAGGGAGCTACCGTGTAGCAGTGAGACGGAAGGTGAGCCACAGTTGCTTGTGGGTACTGATGTTCCCTTAGACAGAGTGACTGCAAGGGCAGAGGTGAGTAGTAGTAACCAGGCTGACAGTTAAGCACAGCTGTCAGAGGATACCAGACTTCCTGTGGAAGGGGAGCTTGGAAGGGTTACAAAGACAGAGTTGAGACAGGATCAGCTCTCAGACCCTACATTACAAGGCCTGAGAAAGGTAGCTAGTGAGGCACCTGATTCTCAAGTGAAGGAGAATTCTGTATACTGGGACAAAAGGTTACTGTGCAGATAGTGGACCCCTGAGGGAGGGCTAGAGTTTGAGAGATTACAGCAGTTGGTATTTCCCAGAGCCTACCATCTGCCACTTCTAGCCATAGCCATTGATATTCCCTTTGCAGGTCATATGAGCATAAAACATACAAAGAGATGTATTATGCAGAAATTCTATTGGCCTGGGATTTCCAGAGATGTAACAGGGTACTGCAGGACCTGTGAGCAGTGCCAAAAGGTAGGCAAGACAGGAGACAAGGTGAAAACTCCTTTGATGCCTTTGCTTGTGACTGAGAGCCATTTCAGAGGGTAGCTATGGATATTGTGGGGTCTCTGAGTACCCCAAATTCCACAGGGAAAAAGTATATCCTAATGGTAGTAGATTATGCTACTAGATACCCTAAGGCAGTGGATCTGTCCTCCATTGAGGCAGAAATGGTGGAAAATGTTTTGCTAGAGGTGCCCCAGGAATCCACAGGTTTTTCACTCTTTGAGTTGTATTGGGACAGGGTAAGGGGACCTCTAGATTTAATTTGAGATGAGTGGGAGGGGGAGTGTGAATCCCACAAGGAGTCTGTTGTGGCATATGTCCTAAACCTCTGGACAAGGATCAGGGAAATCATGGGCTTTGTCCAGGAGAACCTGGAAGAAGCACAACAGCAGAAAAATCTGGTATGACAGGAATGCTGAGTTAGAGAGTATACTGTAGGGCAGCAGGTAATGGTTCTCATTCCTGACAGACACAACAGGTTGCAGGCAGCTTAGGAGGGACCCTTCAAGGTGGTAAGGAAAGTCAGTGATGTTAACTACATAGTAAAACTACTAGGCAGGAGGCAGAGGCACAAATTGTACCACATTAACATAATGAAACCTTACCATGATAGGGAGGCCCTTGTGCTGAGTATTTACAGTGGATTGCAGGAGGAGTCTGAGGGAGATGTGCTGACTGATCTCCTCAGTGAGGCTCAGACTGATTCCTCAGTGGAAAGGGTAGCAATGTCGCAGCAAGTATCTCCTACCCAGGTTCGAGAAATCCAAGTAGTGTGTTACAGGAGTTTGGGGACATGTTCACTGGGAAAACAGGGTGTACCCAATTGGTACAGCACCATGTGGATACAGGACCCCAAAGGCCTATTATACAGGCCCCTTATAGGGTGCCTGAGAGAGTCAAACAGACTCTGAGGGAGGAGATACAGACAATGTTGGGACTAGGGGTAATTCAGGAGCCCAGCAGTCCCTGGGCCTTCCCAGTGGTACTGGAACCAAAGAAGGAGGGCAGGTCTAGGTTCTGTGTGGACTACAGGAAATTAAATAGTCACACAGAGTCAGATGCTTACTGCATGCCTAGGACAGATGAAGCCTTAGAGCAGCTGGGTGGGGCTAAGTATCTTACCACCATTGATCTTACCAAAGGTTACTGGCAGGTGCCCTTGACTCCTAGCGCTAGAGAGAAGTAAGCCTTTGTTACTTCCTTTGGCTTGAATGAGTTCACAAAGATGCTCTTTGGGATGAAAAATTCCCCAATGACATTCCAGAGGCGGGTAGATCATATCCTAACAGGAGCAGGAGATTTTGCCCTTTCTTACCTAGATTATATTGCCATCTACAGCCATTCCTGGCAAGAGAACATTCAGCATGTCAGGGAGGTGCTGGGCAGACTACAGAGGGCAGTGTTGACCACTAAGCCCATCAAATGTCAGGTGGTTATGGCAGAGGTCTCCTACCTGGGACATAGAGTGGGGAGTGGTAAGATCAGGCCAGAACCTGCCAAAGTGGAAGCCATTCAGGCATGGCCTGCACCTGTTACCAAAAAGCAAGTGAGGGCATTTTCAGGGACAGCAGGATACTACAGAAAGTTCGTCCCCAGTTATAGTACCATAGCTGCTCCCCTCACAGACCTGACAAGGAAAAACATGCCAGATAAGGTAGTGTGCACCCCAGCATGTGAGCAGGCATTCCAGAAGCTTAAAGAAGCTTTGAGAGGACCCCTGTGTTAGCCAGTCCAGATTACAGCAAATAATTTGTTGTGTAGGTAGATGCTTCAAACCATGGGGTGAGGGCTGTACTTAGCTAGATTTCTTCAGAGGGAGAAGAGCACCCTGTGGTTTATCTCAGTTGTAGGCTCCAACCCAGGGAGGAATGCTATGCAGCTGTAGAAAAGGAATGTCTAGCTATAGTGTGGTGCTGCAGAAAATTCAGCCTTATCTGTATGGAAGGAAATTCACTGTAATTATAGACCACAATCCCTTAACATGGCTACATCAAGCCAGCTATCAAAATGTCAAGTTACTAAGGTGGAGCCTAGGATTGCAAGCATATGATATGACAGTGCAGCACTGCAGTGGGTTAGCAATGCCAATGCAGATAGGGTCTCAGGACAGGGAATGGGGTAAGGTGTTGCCAGATAGGCTCAACCCTCTCAAGCAATGTTTCTCAAGGGTCACATGAAAAACTAGTTTCATTTTTTTGTAGGGGAAGAATTGTGAGGCCGCCAGCCTAGCTAGCTAGAATTTTGTAAATAATCCTATGTAATTTGTATATATTAGTATGATCCATAGGCTTGTCTTACAAATGTAAGTAAACTGGGTGTTATGTACTGCACTTGAAAAATATAACCACAGTGCACCCTACTGGAAAAGAGTAAAACTCTAAAAAAAATTGTTTATGATGGTGGTTATCTCAGCTAGGAAACAGGATGATACTTTCAATTGTCTGGAAACAGAAATAATTACAGGTTTCCAAGGTAAAGGTGTTTAACAGTTTTATGACTTCCAGTTCTAGGCACAGCTTCTGAGAGATAAGTATTTTTGACACATGGAGTGTTAAATTTTAAGCTCCTGTTAGCCTGGGAACTAAAGGCAGAGGTGACAAGAATGATGTAATCTGAGATAACCCAGCAGAAATGTTTGATAGTAACTTAAGAACTATCTCAGAGAGTGACTCAGTGCATTTTTATTTGTCTTTGGACCTAGAAATATTCACCCAGCACTTCTGCCTGCGTGTCACTCTGTAAGTAAGACTTGGATTCCAGTGATTTCTCTTAGAGATAGATAGGAACTTAGTAGAATTAGTTTAGATGTTTTCTGTATTTATGTGAGACTGTCCTGTAATGTTGTTTTAAAATATTTCCTGTGATTCTGAACTCTGTTGTCATTGTGTTGAGATATTGCATATTGTCTTGTGCTTTTATTATTTATTATTACATATATTAAAACCTTTTAATTGTTGCTGGTATGTTTAGAGATATTTAAGCTCTTAGAGTACTTCCATATGTACTTTGTGACTCTGTACAGGCCACTCTTAAATAGCCTTAGCTTGGTCACACACCATTTGGATAATAGTAACATTACACAGTAGAATTGGTCACCCTTTGGGAAGGGCCTTATAGTAGCTGATAGCTGGTTGGTGGCACTGATTACTACCTTATAGTCTGGGCAGAAGGGGGCAAGCTACTTAAACTGTGCCAGCCTTCTCCAGGAGTGTTTGTGTGTTTGTATATAAATCAAATCTCAAAGTGTGTGTGTGCGTGAGTGTGTGTGTGTGTGTGTGTGTGTGTGTGTGTGTGTGTGTGTGTGTGTGTGTGTGTGTGTGTGTGTGTGTGTGTGTGTGTGTGTGTGTGTGTGTGTGTGCATCAGCTACTTGGGAAGCACTGGTTGGACAGAGCGGGTGCTGGAGGTTTTGGCTTGACCACTGGGTTGAGATATTAACCCTATAGCTGTGCCAGTGGGGAGTCTTACTGGGATCTGGAGAGAGAGGGAAAAAAACAGCCCCAGACTGGGAAATTGTACTTTACTGTGTGTATACTTGCCATCCTCCCAATGTGCACGTCCTTCACTGGTGTTAGTGGTGAGGACTGAGGCTCTTTGATTACTAGGCCATTGTAGGGGCATTGCAGTCACTATTGGAGAATTCTTTCACTCATGAATTTCACTCCTACAAAGAGCCAAAGAAAACTCTTAAACTCTCATAAATGAGCAGCAGATCCTGATCTAGCTTGTTCTTTTTACTCCTGTTCCAGGAGGGCTGACTGTGCATATAAATTGAATGGGGAGCCCTTGGAAATGAAGGCTCAACTCTGAGCTCTCCAGATCCATCACCAAATGATTGCACAGGCTGCTGCCTAGGTAGACTTACAGCTAGGCCATTAGGTGAGGATGATAGTGTAAACACCTGAAATACACCCCCAAAGCAAGTCTTGAGGTACTCCTCTCCCAATCAAATCCACACTGAAATGGGAGACCAGAATGGGCTGAATTTGCAGTAACTGAGGCTGATTCCTGCTCCTGAAAAATCCATGAGGCCATGGACAATGTGGACCAACCTCTGGTAGGTCAAGACCCTAGCCACGGCACCAAAAAATTAACCCACTTGATGAGAAAGGTCAAGTAACCTCATCATATACTGATTAGGAGTCTCCTTCTTCCATTCCCCGACTAAATAGTAGAAGTCAACAAAACACTAGGGTAGATGTTGCTGACAAAATCCTTATTTGAAATCTCAGACCAAACATTACTATATGAGCTGAAATACTGTATTTATTGGTATGATGATTTTAACAGCTCTGACTCTACTTCAGCTCTTTATACCTGTTATAATCTTGTGGTTCAAGACTCCAGGGAAACAAAACCCCATGGCTGACTACTGTATTCAAAACATAGTTAAAAAGAAGATACTAGGTATAGGCAAATTGGAAAAAAAGACCATAAGAATACAAACAACAGATGTATTCTTAACCTTTAAACAAGAAGCTGGAATAAACATTCATTTTCAAGTCATCTTTTATAGATATTTACAAACTCAATTACTAGGGCAACTTAATTCTGCAAACCATTGAAACTATCAGTTTTAATAATGTGCTTCTTAGGGATACTAAATCATTCATTTAAGACATGAATATGCTACAAGGCATTACAAACACTCTTTTCTTTCCACATATGCCTGTAATATTGCTCTTTAAAATGTAGCTTCCCTTACTGCTCAGCTCTATATTTACCTACAGGTTCCTCCTTTCCATTTCAAAATCATCATTAAACTAGTAATATAACTAGACAAAACAGACTTCAAATACAACTCTGTTATATTTATTACACCCAAACTGCTTTATATATAGAAAGTTCACTAACACATACAGTTATTTATTTATTTGTTGGTTGGTTTGCTTGTTTGTTTGTTTCTTTCTTTCTTTCTTTCTTTCTTTTCTTTGTTTGTTTGTTTTCAGTGGCATAGCACTGATCTTCATGGACCTTTTTCAGACTCAGCCCAGGAGTGGTGTCTTGCTAAATAAATAAAATAAATAAATAAAGTGGCTTGCTCAGAGTCACGTTTAGGCAATGGAGGCTGAGGGTCTATATTACTTTATTGAAAAATGCCTTCATCGATCGCCTCTTCATTGATCAATAAACAGCAAACTCCCTAATCTTCAAATGGCCACTTCAGTGAATTTTTTCCCAGGGGGCTTCACCCCCACACCTCCTAACCAAATATACCAACTGTGACTTCACACTACAATGGGGAAAAGGGCAAATTCCCAACAATGGCCAAGCATTTTTTCCACTGGGAAAAAATTCACTGAAGTGGCCGTTCAAAGATTTGGGAGTTTATCGGTTGATAAAGAGGCATTTGATGAAGAAGTTTTTTGATAAGGTAATATAGACCCAGAGGCTGAGGGTACCAAACCTTTTTAACTTCTACCTTACCATTAAAATAATCCCCCAGCTTCAAATATGCCACAATCATACCTCTTTCTAAGGTTCTTTCATTCATTCATTCACACATGCAAGAGAATACTGACCAATAGTGTGTGTCTACTTACCAAGATCCCAGGAAAAATGCATATGACCAGGTTGTAGATTATAAACAAAAATAAGGCATGCTAACATAACACGTTTCTGACCCAAATGCAACATAATTATTGCCATGCTACCTTTTCAATCAAATCTTAGCAAAAGAGGAAAAAGGCATGTGTAGAGGTGCAATATTATTGGATTTCAGTTGTACCCTTGAGATGGTATATCATGCCCTTCTACTGCCTGTTGATTTTCAAAAGATGTAATTTCATGGTTCAGGAGCTATCTACTGAAGAGTATTTAATAGTTTTAAGTGCTACCTCACCCACAGATACTTACACAATCATAAAAAATGTGCCACAATAATCAATGTTAAGCCTTCTCCTTTCCTTACTCTCATTAATAGCTTGCCTTGGGATCTACTCCATATTTCCTTCCCTTTATGTGCAGATAATATCATTATTGCAAGAGCAAACAAAAGCAGTAGAACATTAAATAATGATCTGCAAGAAGATGTTGACAGTATCGAGAACTGGCTCATCAAAAGCAAGCTGGCCTTTAACCCACAAAAATCTACAGTCATGTTATTTGATACAATCACCTTGCAGTGAATTCCATGATATACATCCATCCAGCCATCCATCCTCAACCACGAAAAATTCCTTGGCATAAAATTAAATCTTTTCTTCAATGTACACATTGAGCCCCAGTCAAAGTGTTAACTGAACTAAACATGTCCTATGACATAGTAAACCTTCTAACCATTAAAGCAGAAAGACTACTGCAATAAATGTCTTATTATCCAAACTACAGCATGTAGTGCCTGTTATAGGTCTTCTCTCTCCTCACAACCCTAATTTACTACAAATCATTTATCTCGGTCCACTAAATACTACTGTTTAATTTTAAATAAAACCAAGTGGTTACTAGTTACAGCTAGAGACACATTTCTACTCATCCATTAACCTTTAAATTACTGAGTGTACAATATTGCCCACCTCTTAAAATATCCTTATGGTATAGTATACAAATTATAATCATAGAAGATATGATGACACACTAGGTAAGGCACAAGTTTACCTTAATTTGTGATGAAAGACCCTGCTGTAAAACAACCTCTGTCCCAGAACAAAATGCCTATTGAACTAAAAAACTCTCAGTATACCTCTTAACTGTCCAAAATTTTTCAAATTATCCAGATTTTTGTTTCATATTTTGCGTCTGTTTCTCTTAAAATTTATGGTTTTATAGCAAATCAATGAAGACTGCATGCACTATATAATGAAGCAGAGCCAGATCCCACACAAGGCAACCTAGGCAGCTGCTAGGGCCCAGTAGTGGTTGAGGGGCCCCATAAATGCTGCTAAAGAAAGAAAACAGTCCCATTCCCACCCATAAATCCAAACCTGATTATCCCATAATGTGCAAGAAGCTTGGTTTCAAGAAGTGTTAAATTCACTTTCTCACTGGTTCTACATTTCAGCCAATGAGAAAAAAATACTTCAGACCTTCTGTACATCAAAATAGTGCACTCTTATTTTTACAGCATGTCTGACTATTACTGCCATTTCAAATTAAATCTAGTCTGTCACAATTTCATAAAAAAGATGCCATGCATGGATGGATCTGGATCTTCTTCATTACTGTCCAGATTTTTTTTGAGCTGGTATTGTTACTACATGGATAGCTACCTCATTACAGCCAATTACATGAAATTTAATGCTGCATGGATCCCAACAAAAATACAGAGATGTTTTGAAGTGGTACATTTTGTTTATGGGTGTGCGCATGTCCCTGAAGACTCTCTCCTGTTATAGAAAGAGGAAACATCTGTTCTATGCCCTATAATGCTAGTGATTAAAGTGCCTTAACATCACAGGGACCACCCAAGTTAAGTGACTTGCTTAGTCACACCGTAGGCAAATGAAGGAAGGAAGTGTCACACCATGCATCTTTTATACAGGCAGCAGCTTGTTTAAAGCTTGGAACCTTAGTCCTCTACACCATCTGCCAGACCTTCATTGACTGCTTCATTTTATGATATATCACTTAGGATCACAGCCAGTCAATAATACCAGTCATAAGTTCTGTTTAGAAAAAGAATGTTAATGTTAACCTGTTGTTCCATTAAAGTTTTAATTGAATTGGTAGTCTACATTCTTGCTGGGATTCAGCAAACGTCCGTGCAAGAATAGCTTATTATTGCATGGAAGGGACCATTCCCATGCTGCTGTGCTCTAAAACTGACACAGTTATGCGTACGAGTGCAGGGGACATGTCCAAGAGCAGTGCTCTCACAATACACATGCCCCCTGCACTCAAGAATTGCTGTTCATCAATTCAAAATGAAAGAAAGTCTCCACGGACACTTTAGTGTCTGTGGAGAAAATAACAGACGCCTACCTCAGAAAAACACACATATATGGCAGAATGTACACATTCTGCCATATATGTGTGTACCATACACCAGAAAAGAACTGCAGTCCATTAAAATGGCACTGTGACACGCTGCATCCCCCTTGCAAAATGCATCCTAATGCAAAGCCTGTCATTCTATTAATGTTCTAAGTGTCTAATAGCAATATTTAAATATATTCCTTAATTTTTTTCCTATATGCAATAAAGTTTAAGCATAGCTGAGCAGGTGTGCCCATCATGCAGCTATGCATAGCAGAGTTTAAACAGCAAAATAAGCTAAATAGAAATATACAAAAGACTAATAACAAAACTGGAATCGCATAGTGGTTAGAGCATTCACCTAACATGCATTCAGTCATAGTTCAAGCCCCATAGCAGTCCTTACATATTTCATCCTTATAACATCCTCACATACTTCATATGTGAAACACAACTAAAATGTATTTGGATTTGCGCACTGGTAAGCAGGGTAACCATCTACCCTTTAATCAATAATTATCTTAGCTAAGCAGGTTTGCCCGGTGCTTAGCTTAGCTCAGCAGTTTCAAAACTGTCCAATCACAGTAAAGGGTGAAAAATTATCCCTATTTAAACCACCCAGGTGAAAATACGGCTCATAACCAGTTGTAGATCCCCACTGTAGGCACTACAGCTGGTGTAGGTGAAGGTATGTGCTTTTGGGCACAGCGATGGGGCATTCAGGAGACCAGGGTTATGATCGGACTCCTCATTAAAGACCATGAAGGGTGACTGCTGCAGGACCAGTACCAGGGCTCCCAATACAAAGTGGAGGCCTGGGGACAACTTGCCTGAGATCTCACCACTGCCACTGGCATCCCTTGGACTGGTGAGCAGGTCTGGCACCACTTTGCCGACATGAAGTGGAGGAAGAGGGACCTTTTGAACCAGTGGGTCCAAGATGCCTGAGCGGGGAAAGCTCCAGCCATGTGTAAGTATTAGTCAAAATAACTGTTCTTCAAAGTCCAGCCTGTGTATGTGATGGATAGGTATGCATAAATGTTTCTTTTATCTCCTGTACAGCTGCAGATGAGAGGGCTGTGAACTTGGAAGCCCACACCAGCAGGCTGCAAAGGCTGGGTCGCGAGGCTGGTGAGTACGATCTAGCTGGTATTATGTAAGACAAATAAATAAAACATAGTAGAATGTCACCTTGCAGTATTTAAAAATGGGTATGGTGTTTAATGACTGAAGAAGCCAGTAGAAGAGTAATAGTGACATACAGGTTATATATCAATAAAAGTGTAATTATCTGTCAATAAAAGTGAAAACCCCAGACTGGTTGCATTTACTCTGGTATTGTATGACTGGAATGCTTCACGCCCCAAGATCTGATATCAGAATAGTAATGTTGTGTTAACCACTGCTTTCCACACTGTGCTATGTCAAATGGTATGTATAGGAATGTACATAAAATAATGTTGTAATCACAAGGTCAGAGTGTAATACCAAGAGAGAATTAGAAAGAAAACATACAAGAAAGTGACAGCAGTTTCTCAATAGCTCATTCTGATGAAACACAAACCTGTTGTATTTTAAGCAAAAACAGCCATGCTACAAATCCTGGGAGTGGTAGTAAGCTGTATGTATAATTTCATGTAGGATTTTGTGAATATGTGCAGAAACAGTCAGGTAGTGTCAACATAAATTCCCTCCACAGATCTTCCAGGTGAAAGAAGGTATAAAGTAGTGATAAGAAGCCTGTAGTAATACTGTGTCCAGCACTCACAGTCCAACCCCAAGGCTGCAAATGACAGCAAGATAAGTACATACACCAAGAGGTCTCCCCCAAGGAATGCTCAAAAGTGTCATGCTGTCACAGCTACTGGTCCCTGCTACCAACAACCAGAGTGACCGATAGAAATCAAGGTGGAGTATGTCAGTAGCACACACACACACACACACACACACACACACACACACACACACACACACACACACACACACACACACACACACACACACACAGTATGAGTACACATATGTAAACTTGACTATGTGAATATGGGTAGAAATAGTCATGTAGTATTAACAAACATTCCCTCCACAGGTCTTCCAGGTAAGAGAAAGTATAAAGTAGCTATAAGGAGGCTGTAATTATACTGTGTACAAGCATACCACTGCCAAACCCAAGGCCATAGTTGTTGTAATAATATCTGTAGAGTAATGAGTAGAGCAATGATCATTAAAGCTGTGACCACTGCAAGAATCTACATTTGGTAACTGACATCTCTCTCTCTCTCTTCCACCTTAGCTTCACCAATAATCTAAACACATAAATGAATGAGTATGTTTTCCACCAAACCTACTGTTGGGATATGTGTCCTGTTGTTCTACAAATGTTGAAATGTATTCCAATTAATGTTCCCTGTTCAAATACTATCATTAGTGGCCTGTTGCTATCAATGTAACCTGTATACCAGTGTAATGCCCACTGTGGTTCCATCTATGCATGTGTTCTGTTTGCTATGCAAATGTTCCAAATCTGTTGTTTTGGGTTAATGAAAATACTCATGCATGCTGTTATAACAAATCCTGGAATGTGTTTACCATTACTAACCAACATATGTTCTAAAACTGAAACACCATAGCACGTCAGGGAAGGCTGACCCCAGCCGATCTGCTTCTCCTGCCTCATCTGGCCATGGCAAAGGGCCTAAGAACATCTGGGGCCCACCCTGGGACCTCCTCATCTGCTGGTCCTGCATCACCATTGGGTGGAACCACCTCAGGGGATGGGGCTCATCCCCCCCCAGGCGTGGACGTGAACAGGATCCTGTCACCCAAAGCCAGGTCCTGTCACTCGAAGCCAGGTCCGGGGTCTGGTGCATAGCGAGTTCTGCAAAGACTTGGGAGATCTGCTATGCCAGCTTGAGGGCCGCATGGTGCCATTAGAGGGTCAGCCTGCCACTCCTGCTCAGCCCCCAGCATAGCCACGTTTGGGGCTGTGAAGGTGCAGTAGTGACTGCCCATGGGTGGGGACCTCAGTCCCACTGTATCCATTTGGAGGCTTGTGGGCTTCTAATTACTAAACACCCTTCCCCGTCCAAGGTGTTTACCCCCCACATGTGTCATATACCACCCCTGTATGCTGTCTTGTCTGTCTTCCTACACAACCTACCTCCCCAAATATACCTACTAGCCTCCCCAACACCCCACTCTCACCTTAAAAAAAAGGCCAATCTGTTCCCAAAATAAATGTCGCCCCATACATAGCTGTCCATTTCGCATACTTGCCCACTGGACACGTAATCTTGTCTAATTGGCTTCACAAGACATTATTGTTGTCCTCACCCCTCCCTCCCAGAGGTTTAAGTGTCCAAATGTACCTCCAAATTCAGTATATACACACAGCTGTTGCTGTAGAAGAAATGGACAGCTATGGACCTTCCCTACACCCATCCTGCACATCCCTAGCTATCTTCCATATTGTTTTACACTCTTCATGCCCCCTTTTTCACCACTTTCCTATCACCCCTTTTTTTCTTTTCTTTTAAAGAAATTAGTGCAGGGATAAGTGGAAGTAAGCAGTAGTAAGCCGGGCTAAGCCTGTTTGCACAGTGCTAAGTAATGCCTGCACAGATTAAGTACTTTTAATGCTGTCTGTAAGCATATTTAACCAGAAGTTAGCATTGCTTACCACCATGCAAACCCACTTACAACTGATTAGAAGTGCCTTAATCACTCTGTATCCAACAGCCTTTGTTCTGTCCAGCAACAAAATAATCAGCCCTGACAACACTTGAACCCAGGACCCTTCACATGGTCAACATTTTAAAATGCTGAATTTCATATGGCCGAGACCATCCCCTGGATTCAGTAAACTTCCATGCAGGAATAGCTTAGTCCTGCGTGGAAGTGACCATTTAGGAGCAGCATGCCATGCATATTAATGAAGGTGTGCTGCCTGAGCTCCTAAATGGACACTCTAGGTCGACGAGTGCAGGGGGCATGTCTGCGAAGCAGAGCTCTCACAATATACATGCCCTTGCAGTCAAAAACTGCAGTTTAGCTAGTACAATGAGCGAGACCACTCATAGGAGGTTGCATACCCCCAGCAACCCTCCCAAGTTTATAAGGGCAATATTTAAAATATAATAATATAAACAAGTTTTTTTTTATCCAACTAATAAAATTTAACCATAGGTGGGTGGGTTTGCCCGTTGCTTAGATATGTGTACTATAAAACACAAAGGATACACCAAGGCAGGGAAGCAGATATAATCCAATTTTACTATTACATTACATTATTATTATTACAATAAAATTGGATTATATCTGCTTCCCTGCCTTGGTGTATCCTTTGTGTTTTAAAGTATATGTATACTACAGTTTAAATGGCACAAGAAGATAAATATCAAGATATATGCAAATGAAGCAGTACTGCAATAGTGTAGTGGTCAGAGTATTCGCCTTACGAGCAGTCATTTCTGGTTCGAGTCTCACTCCAATACATTCCTTTTTCCATGTCAAATCGCTTTATGAGCAATATGTTTTGTTGCATAACCTACTAAATAACATATATTTGTGAAATGGAGTACTGCATTAAATGCAGATGTGAGGTGTCATTGTAATAACACTATATGTACACATGAATCAGGAATACAAATCAAAGGTATAATGTGTAATGAATGATAAATCCATAGAGTGTCAAAATCCACCGCCTTCCCAAGAACCATTTTACATTTCTGTCTAAATTAGTGTGGGGGTAAGCGGGAGTAAGCACTATTAAGCAATAGTCGGCAGGACTAAGCATATTTAAGTAGTAGTAAGTGGGTTTAAGCCCATTTGCATGGGGGTAAACAATGCACACATAAGTTAAGCAATATTGAAGCTAACTCTCTGTAAGCATATTAAACCAAAAGTTAGCACTGCTTACCATCACGCAAACCTGCTTACAATTGCTTAAAAATACCTTAATCACTCTGTATGCAACAGCTGCTGTTCTGCCCAGCAACAAAATAAACAGCCCTTGTAGGTCTTGAACCCAGGACCCTGTACACTATAGACACAGTAGTTAACCAGTAAGCCATCACAGCAGTACATAAGAGTGAGGTATCACCAAACAGATTCTCACTATAGGAATAATAAACTTAACATGTGAAAGGAATCTATATACAGTTTTATCTTGTATAACCTACTACATAACATAAATATGTGAAATGGAGTACTGCATTAAGTCCAGATGTGAGGTATCATTGTAATAAAGTGTTGAAATCCTCTAATAAACACAAGGACCCCATACAGTGTACGTACACATGAATTATGGATACCAAACACATATATAACATGTAATGAGATGTGAACTGTTGTATTTTTAGCACACACAGCTATGGTTCGAACCCTGAGAGTGGTAGTAAGCTGTATGCAGAATCATATCCCATAACTGTACAGATATGTACAGCATGTCCAGTTAATTGGCCCATATCTGCTGCCTGCCACCCTGTCCCCCTGGCAAATCAGTGGGATGATCCCAGACGTTTAGGCAGCAAATAATGACATACAACTGATTGTCAGACAACTATAAGAACAAACCTGTCACTCTAGAAACTCATCAAAATGTTATGAGAGTAATAAGCAAAGTATGTACCATCTCCACCCCCATGTTGTGAAGCTATGACCAGAGTGTGTGCAGTAACAGAGTGAGATGTATGTGCATAATAATAATGTAGAATCTGGTAATATGTGTGGCAACATTCAGATAGTACTAACAATCATTCCTCCCATAGGTCTGTCAGATATGAAAACTGTGCCTAGAAATAAAAGACTGAAATCCTGGACTGGTACTGTTTACTCTAGTATGGTATGGCATTGTTAGTGTTGCAGTTTCTCTGAATAATAAGGTATTACTCATCACTGCCATTCACACTGTGCTACATAATAAAACTGTCTAGGAAACCCTGTATAAGAGTGTTGTAATTACAAGGTCAGATTGTAAAACCAAGGGAGACTTATGGTCAGAAATCAGAGAAGAGATACACAGCAGTATCTATATAGCACACTCAGCTGTGATGTACACTGTTTTATTTTTAGCAGACACAGCCATGGTTCAAATCTTGGGAGTAGCAGTAAGCTGTATGCAGAATCATACCCCTCAACTGTACAGATTTGTCCAGAATGTCCAGTTAATTGGCCCATATCTGCTGGCTGTTACCCTGTCCCACTGGCATATCAGCGTGCTAATCTCTGACATGTAGGCAGCATTTAATGTCATATAACTGACTGTCAGGCCTGTACATATTTGGAAAATGTCTATGAAAACAAACCTGTCATTTTACAACTCACCAAAGGTTTATGAGAGCAATAGTCAAAATATGTCCCAGTTTCAATTGCATGTTGTCAAGACATTCCCAGAGTGTGGGCAATAAGAGATGGACTGGTATGTGCATAACATGAACCTGGAATCAGGGAATATGTGTAGAAACAGTCAGGTTGTGTTAACAAACAAACCCTCCACGGCTATACCAGGTAAGAGGTATATACTGCAGGTAAAACTCTGTTCATGTATATAGTTGTCTACATCCATACCACTGTCCAAACTAAGGCCATAGGGTAGTGTAATAATACCTGTAAGGTACAGATGACAGCACTGAGTAGGAAAGTAATGAGAACTACAGGGATATACAAGTTGTTAATTGACATCTTCCCCCCCACCATATCTAATAAACTAAATACACAACTTAATTGGTATGTGCACTACTAAATCTACTGTCGTGACATATTTCCTATTGTTTGATAAAGATTTAAATTTGTTTCTATGCATATGCCATGTTGAAATACTCCCACATTGGTGGCATGCTGTGGCATGCTACCATCAATGTACCTGCATGCTGTTGTAATGGCCACTGTGGTTCCATATATGCATGTGTTCTGTTAGCTGTCTAACTGTTCCATATCTAGAGTTTTGAGTTAATGGGAATATTGATGCATGCTGTTATAACTAATCCTGGAATGTGTTGACTATTAATAACCCACATATGTTGTAAAATTGTAACATCATAGAACGTTTGGGAAGGCCGGTCCCAGCGGACCCACCTCTCCCACATCATCAGGCCATGGCACCAGGCACCAGCACATCAGGGGCCCACCCTGAGACCTCTTCATCTGCTGGTCCTGCACCACCTTCGGTGGAATTGCCTTAGGGAATGGGGCTCGCCCCCCCCCCCGGAGCGGGCATGGAGAGGACGCTGCCACCCATCACCAGGTCCAGGTCTTTTGCGTAGCAAGCTCCACAGGGAGTTTAGAGATCTGCTAGGCCAGCTTGAGGGCCGTGTGGTGCAACTAGAGGGTCAGCCTGCCCCTCCTACTCAGCCCCAGCACAGCCACCTTCAGGGCCATGAAGGTGCAGTGGTGACTGCCCATAGGTGGGGACCTCAGTCCCACTGCTTCCACTAGGGGGCTCATGGGCTTCTGACTTCCAACACCCCTCCCCAACCAAGGTGTTTACCCCCACATGTGTCATATACCACCCCTGTATGCTGTCTTGTCTGTCTTGTCTGTTATCCTACCCAACCTACCTCCCCAAATATACCTACTATCCCTCCCCAACATCCCAATCTCACCTTAAAAAAAAGGGCAATCTGTTCCCAAAAAAACATTTCACCCCATACATAGCTGTCCATTTCACACATGTATCCACTGGCCATATGTAATCTGGTCTTATTGCCTTCACAACATATTATTGTGTCCTCACCCCTCTCTCATGGTTATGAGTGTCCAAATCTACCTTCAAATCAGTGTATATGCACAGCTGTTGCTGTAGAAGAAATGGGCAACTATGGACCTTCCCTACACCCATCCTGCACATCCCTAGCTATTTTCCCTACTGTATTTCCCTCTTTGTGTCCCTTTTTCACCACTTTCCTATCAACCCTTTTTCATTTCTTTTAAAGAAATTAGCATGAGGTTTTAAGCAGCAATAAGTGGGTTTAAGCTTGTTTGCACAGGGATAAGCAAAGCCTGCATAGGTTAAGCAATTGAGAAGCTAAATCAGTATAAAAAACAGTAAGCAGAAGTTAGCAGTGCGTACCTTAACGCAAACCCACGCAAACCTGTGCAAACCAACGTACAACTGCTTAAAAGTGCCTTAATCACTATGTATCCAAATGCCCTTATTCTGCCCAGCAAGAAAAAAAACAACCTTTGCAGGGCTCGAATGCAGGACCCTACACACCATAGCCAAAGTGATTTAACACTAAGGCATGTCAGACATACATAACCCTGATGTTTTCACAAACATATCATCCAGCATAGTCATTCAACAGTACAGGAAATGTATATATACATGCAGATGTATATGTGTGTGTGTATATCTTTATATACATATGTATATATATATATATATATATATATATATATATATATATATATATATATATATATATATATATATATATATATATATATATATATATATATATATATATATATATATATATATATATATATTTATATGTCTACATGGGTCTATGTTATATATTTGAATGTCCAAAATGTCGAGTACCATATGGTCGAGACCATATGGTTGACATTTGGAAGTTCGAATATATAATAAAAAAAAGAAAGAAAGAAAAACACACCTTAACAGTGCAAGCAGTGGGGCAAGCCTCCCAGCACCCCCACACCTCCCCTACTTAAATATACCAACTCTGAGACCGCACTTCAGTGCAGAAAAGGGAAATTCTCCCATTCTGCACCATATGGCGCCGTTAAAAGTCAATCTTGCACCATAAACACACAATCCCGGACATCAAGTAGCATAAGGCCATAACTGCAAATCTGAGATATTCGAATTCGCAATTATGAAGTTTTGCTATTTTAAACATTCGGGTTTATAGTCTCGAGATACTGAAATTTGACATTTCAGTATTTCAAGATTATAAACAGCTCCTATATATATATATATATATATATATATATATATATATATATATATATATATATATATATATATATATATATAGCTATATATATGTATGTATATGTATCTATAAATATAAAAGAGAACATAACAAATACATTTATGACCAAAGGCACCGTTAATGGGGGTGAGGGGGCCCAAGATAAATACCTTTATATATCTATATATATATATATATATATATATATATATATATATATATATATATATATATATATATATATATCTGCTTACAAATATGTATTGCTATATATATATATATATATATATATATATGTAACTACACATACCCACACATAGATATGTATAAGAAGATCCATATTTAGAGGGTTCACAGCATATTGAACGGCCAGTAATCCTACAGTTGCCACCTTTTCAAATGGACAGTGGTATGAGTCACTCATACAAAAGACAATCGTTGCCTGAAACATATACCCACAGAGAAGTCAAAGGATATGATACCACATACAGGTTTGCATACATAAGACATTTTTATTTGTGTACTATTACAGTTGTATATGCCATGCAATATAGCTAAGACTTTGAAATACATACTAACTGAGTAATGCAGCTCTCAAGCAGATCATTTTATACAGTAATCCAAAAGCATAACATATGTTGCTGTCCAGGCCAAGGCCTGCAAGTAGTACAACAGTAAAGAAAGACTGAACCAGAGGATAACAATCATTCAATAGTAAGCAATGCAGATTTATAGTTCATCAGCCTCTAATTACACTCTGCATTCAATCCCTAGGGGGAAAAGACTTAAGTTGGCACAATGGGATGTATCTGTTACATAATGCATAAGACATCACAATCACACTGACAAACAGAACAGTCTGTATGACAGTAAGCACTAGGTCACCAATGTTCCCAAGGTGAAATGTATGGTAATGTACAGCCATATACCTTAAGGTGGCTTACTACCAATATCCTTCACATGTTGTAACAGCCCATAGACTGACTTACAGGGGCATATGATCAGTGGCAACTTCTGTGGCTTTCCATGCTAGGGCTTCCATGGATGACATTTGTGCAGCAGCAACATGGGCCTTGTCTCATACTTTATCACGCATTACAAATTAGATTTGGTGTCCAGGGGGAGAGCCTCCTTTGGTTCAGTGGTGCTCAGGAACATTCTTCCAAGGCCTCCCATGAAACAAGGTATCTAGGGACTCTGTCCCATCAGTAAGGAATTAATGAAGATTAACAACATCAGGTAAAGAAGTTATGTCTTGCCATAACATTCCATCTGTGTTGTTAATCTTCATTCATTCAATACAACCCACCCACCATCCCCCCTCCTAAAGACTCTTGTAGTTTCAACTATAGTCCTTTCCTATGCTAAGGAAATTGCTCAGCAAAAGCCTCCGCTTTCTATCTGTATTCTGTCCTGTCCTTACTGGCAAACTCAGTCTGGGGTAGTGTGGAGAGTGGCACTTTTGGTAGAGCTTGGCTCGAGTTTTCTGGCTGGTGCGAGCTTTTTGCAGCAGCCGGTTCGGTTCCGGGAGCGGAACCGAAACCCATCAGTAATGAATGAATGAAGATGAACAACACAGATGGAATGTTATGGTAAGATATAACTTATTTTTATAAAGGTGTCTAACAGCAGCCAACACAGTAGGTACTGTGAAAGTTTTAGGAGTGTTTAATAACTAATTCATGTTTCTTTATAATATTTTCAGTCTACATTTTTTTGTAGGTGATTTTGGCAATTGAGCCTGTATTTATTGAATGGGAACCTAGGTTTCTAAGCTTTCAGAAGCTGGAAGTATGGTCTCAAAGGCTTATGGCCCTAGGATTGAGGAGCTGTGGTCACTACACACATTAGAACAAGTTTGTTTTTAGTAGCCTGAGAAGTATAGAGGTATACTTCTCAACCTCTTGGTGCAAAAAGTGTGGACAAAGCCAGAAATAATGGGGGAGGGGTCAAAGGCCTAAAATAGGGACAGTTTTTAAATATTGCTCCTGTGAACTTAAAAAGTTGCTAGAATGTCAGATTTTGCATTGTTATACGTTTTCTGAAGGATATGAAGTCTGAAACTCAAATGTCTGTCATTGATATAGTATTATTCAGTAACTTCAATTGTCAGTGATTTGCTAGAAAACTGAAAATTTTATGAGGAACATTCCAAGAGGAAGAGGAAAAAATCTGGACAGTTGAGAGGTATGGGTAGAGGCTCAATGTAGGTTTGAGCTTTGCTGTCCTGCTTATGAGAATGAAGCAATACTGTTTTTTGTGGGGCGAAAGAAATACACCAGCATGTAGTCTGAGGCTATTTTATTGAATGTCACCTCTTTTTAGCAGCTGAGGTAATTAGTGAAAGCCCATATTCCACTTTTTCCTGTAGGATCCTTTTCCTTTTGCTGCTTTAAGGGACTTTGAAAGGAAGTGTGGAATTTTCCAAGACCAGAATAGGTATCATTGAATGTTTCATCTAGTTCATCTATGTGATGTGTGATATTTCCCCTCCTTTGCAGTGTATATTTTGTGTTGGAAATCTTGACTTCGCCAACAGATTTAAACCGTATCTTGGGAGATTAGCAGTCACTTCTCCTGGATGAATATGAGAATTGCAGGATTTGTGCATCAGTCCTCTTTAACTGGTCTTTCAAAAGGATACTGTGTCTTGTTTGTTTTTTATTTGTTAACAGAGTCAGCACAGTGGTCCAAAGACCCTTTTCCAGCATGACCTGACCAGCTGGTAGAAATGTATATTAACTTTAGAAGATAGAATTAAAGATAATATTGGGTGATTTCCACTACCTCACCATTAACTGGGAAAACTACTTGTGTACCACCTCCTTCATTCAGCGCTTTCTGGAATGCATAAATTCCAATGCCTGGATCAACTTGTCCACACCCCCACCAGGGGCAACAATATCCTAGGTCTAGTCATTACTAACATGAGTGACCAGTGTTCCACACCTGAAGTCAACTCCTTGTTGTTCAGATCTGACCATAAGCTAATCACCCTAGATATCCACATCCCGCACCCACCCCCCATTAAGGAAACCATGGTAAAAAACTTCTCCAAAGCCAACTTCATGTTTCTTAAGACAGAAGTGGTGAACTTCATGACACCCATGCAGATGGACAATAGAGTTATGACTGCTGAATCCTACACAAATGCACTCTATAAGCACTATCCTCCAAAAAAAGGAAGCCAATCTGGTGGTCCCCTACCATAAACAAACTCTACAACAGAAGGAAGAAACTGTTGCAAAAGAGAGTAAAATCCCTTGAGTGGAGGAGCTCCCTGGTCAGCCTCAGTAAGAAGCTGAGATCCCTTATAAGATCCTCCAAAGCTAGCTATGAAAACAAGATCGCCATTAATTCTAAGGACAACCACAAAGCATTCTATAGCTATGTCAAGGATCTCAATGGCAGCACCCAGATCTGCTCTGAGTTACAGCACAATAGCACAAAAATTACAGAACCAACTGATATTGCCAACATCTTAGCAGATAGGTTCAGTGCTAACTTTACCCCCTCTCACCCCTAAAGGGCCCATATCTATACAGGAAGAATGCAGAGTCCCCGTAAATCACAACTACACAGTTAAAAGCAGCACTCTCTAAATCCAAAAACACAGCATCCATGGGACCGGACAACATCCCAGGCTGCGTTTTACATGAACTTCAGAACAAACTGGCTCCCTACCTAAGCACCATGTTCAATCATAGCCTCACGTCAGGCTTTGTGCCCACTGAATGGCGCACAGCAACAGTTATCCCTCTCCACAAAGGGGGAGCCACCACTGATCCTGGGAACTATCGCCCTATTAGCCTAACGAGCCTGGTCTGCAAGGCCATGGAAGGTATCATCATGGAATTCATAAATAAAGACATTGGTAACCTCCAAACTCTGGACTCTACCCAGTTCAGGTTTGTGAAAGGCAGAGCATGCCTCCTGAACCTGGTCAACCTCTTTGAGGCAGTCACCAAAGCAGTAGATGAGGGTAAGATGGTTCACACAGCCTATCTTGACCTCGCCAAGGCTTTCGACACAATCCCCCATTCTGGAATTATAGCTAAACTCCCTAAACTAGGTACACATCCCTATGTCACAAGACGGGTTGCCAACTGGCTCACTGACAGAACCCACACTGTAAACGCTGCAGACTCTCTAAATCTGACTTAAAGCCAGTGACAAGTGGAGTACCACAAGGTTCAGTTCTGGGACGTCTCCTGTTTGGTATTTACTTTTCTGAAGTACAGGCTAACACAGAAGGCCTCTGGCTAACTAAGTTCACAGATGACTGCAAGCTGTTAGCTATAGTTGAGTCCCCAAATGATGTGGACATACTACAGAAGGGGCTCACTGAGACAGATGCCTGGTGTCAGAGCCATGGCCTCAAGTTCAATGCCAAAAAGTGCATTGTCATCCCCTTTGGTAAAAAAAACTCTGTACCCATGAACTACCACATAGGCGGCAGTCTTCTTAACACCAAATGTGTGATAAGAGACCTTGGTACCCAGGTGGACAGCAGTCTCTCCTTTGATAATCACATCACCACAGTAGTCAGGAAATTCTTCTATGTGGCACACCTCATCACAAAAGGGTTCTCATCCAGGAAAAAAGAGGTCATTGTTCCTCTCTACTTGACACTCATTAGACCTATTATAGAGTACAACGCCCTTTTGGAATGTACCTCACAAGACATCTGCAGCAGCTGGAAAGGCCACAGAAGTACCTCACAAAGAGGATTACTGGCCTCAAACAGATGCCCTACACTGACCGTCTCAAAAAACTCCAGCTTTACTCTGTAGCATATCGCCTACTCTGAGGTGATCTCTGCCTAACATATAAAGCTATGTCAAACCCAGAGCTGTTGGACATGCTACACATAAAGAAATCCCAATCCCTCCGAGCTACACCCTCTAGGGACCTAAACCTTGTCACCACAATAAACAGGACATGTTGGAGGGATAGAATTCTGTCCCAGAGACTTCACATACTCTGGAACAAGCTACCCATCTATATCAAGCAGAGTTCCTCATTAACACTCTTCAATAAAAATCTTGATGATGGATGGGAAATAGGAAATACACCCTGGGGATCACTTCTGTGGCTCTGCTCGACAGGTGCACAGGAAATTAACTTTCATGGGGTGGCATAAGCCAGGGAACTTTGTTGGCTAGGCTTACTTAGGCCTTTGGGCCAATAGCCTAGTACCTACCTATGAACCTATATAACACTGTTACATACACTGACCTCTGGACTGCAGAAGGGCACACATGTTTTGTGCAGCTGAAGCCCAGATATATGTGGACCCTACCCCACAATATGTGTGGGGCCACAACAGCACTGGAATGATGGCAGGAATGGCAGCATGACATAATCACAGGCCACTACATAACAACCCCTTACTGCACGTCATATGGACAAAGCCTGGAATATAGGTGGAGGACAGAGGCTGGAACACAGGCCCATATGTGAAATAGTGTTGTCATACACTGAGAAAGTTGCTGATGTTACAGGATAGTCTGCAACATACCCTTAAGTCAGGAATATGAAGTCAGAAACACAAATGGATGTAGCCGTGTACTGATAGCACTCAACACACACAATACCAGTGATATATCTGACACAAGACCTGTGTGGTGGACAGACAAAACATAACAGGTACACCTCTGGCCATCACGTTGATAGGCCCACAGTTGAGAGCTATGCAGACAGACTACATTCTATGTTAAACTAGTATGTACACACAAACCCTGTAACACTGGTGCTATACAAT
The DNA here is from genome assembly GCF_019279795.1 of Protopterus annectens. Lineage (NCBI taxonomy): Eukaryota > Metazoa > Chordata > Ceratodontiformes > Protopteridae > Protopterus > Protopterus annectens. Next base: position 386,810,328 of record NC_056736.1, read on the forward strand.
GCATATAACAGCACTACTCACACTGTCTGTAAGTCTGGAACCTTATACAAATATGTAGCTGGCCTGAGTCTGCAAGTGCTCTTGTAAGAGGTATTGCTACCTGCTGTCTGTAACACTGCTGCCTACACACAGGAAGGATGTTCCTCATACAGGAAAGTAAAAGGGGCCATGCCCACAGGATGTAGGGATTCATAGCAGTTGGTTACCATGACAGTAGTAATTGGAAGTACTACACAGCATGCTGCATGCAGGTAGCAAGTGGAGGACACTGATTGGTGCAGAGGCCATCACCTGATCATGTGCATCATCTACAAAATCCATGCTGCAATCTATTCAAAGCAGCTCAATCCATTTACTGGAGAGAGACCAAGATAGAGAGAGAGAGAGAGAGAGAGAGAGAGAGAGAGAGAGAGTGAAAGCTAAAGCCAAAAAAAAACAAACACAACAACAAAAAAAAAAACATCCATCCCACAAACTATCCAGAACAGACATCATTCCCACAACAGGTATGTGAAGTATATATCAGCCTGAGATGACGTGCACGACAAGCCGCATTGCTTCGCAAGAGACGGCGTGCACCTGTCACCCCTAGGCTTTTGAATACTGGCTAAGGCTCTTGCTGCCCCCATAGTGCCTTTTTTAGGCAAGGCTCAAAAGTCAAACCCACCTCCGTAAACAGCACAATTAACAAAAAACTGAGGGTTATGCTACTCAACACCAGGAGTTTAAATCTCAAAATGCACGTGCTTGAAGCACTCCTCATTATGGAGAATGTCGACATCTGTGCAGTAACTGAAACCTGGTTCAAGGCTCCAGAGAGCACCCCAGCACTACCGGACTACAACTCATACCACATGTTTTGGCCACAGAACATGGACCAAAACACAAAAGGAGGGGATCTATCCATATTCATCAAGAATACCTACACCTCCAGGTTAGTGGCACAACATGATACTTCTGAGATCATCCATGTGCAACTAACATTGGGCAAATCTGCAATGCAAATTGTGGCCTGCTACAGATCACCCTCCATGACCCAGGACCACCACTCCACCTTTCTGGAGACACTGGAAAACATGAAGGTCCTACCAAACACCCTTATATTGGGCAATTTCAATTACCCTACCATTCACTGGGAAAACAACTCGAGTACAAATTCCCAGGCCCAGCGCTTCCTGGAATTCATCAACTCAAATGCCCTGGATCAGCTGGTAAACTTCTCTACCAGAGGTGAAAACATACTGGACCTGGTCATCACCAACATGGGCGACAGGTGTTCCACACTGGAGGTCCACCCGTCACTGGATAGATCAGACCATAAACTAATTCTGGATGTCCAAACCCTGCCACCACCCCCAACTAAGGAAACCACAGTAAAAAAATTTCTAATGCAAACTTCACCTTACTTAATACAGAGGTGGTAAGTTTCACAGCCCCCACGCCGCTAAAGGATAACACT